>NW_012279771.1:0-1362 GCF_000151885.1 Dipodomys ordii
CCACTTCCAGCTTTTTTCTTTTTGCTTATGTGGTGCTGAGGAATCGAACCCAGGGCCTCATGCATGCAAGGCAAGCGCTCTACCACTAAGCCACCTTCCCAGCCCATAGGAAAGTATCTTTTGTATGTTGAAAAAAAATCCTAATCTTTTTTATCATGGAACTTTCTGGAAATGATTATGCCTGTTATAGTAAACTGTATTGAATGGGCTAGGTTGAGACTATGATATCTCATTACAGAGATTCTACCTAAAGTCAGAATATAAGGACTCCTAATTCATCAAATACTTTATAGCACAGTACACCCTATTATGATGACTATTGTAAAAGGCAAGCCAACCCATAATTAGGAGATTTCTGGTCTAAAAGATATTCTGATCTGCTCTCAAAATATAGCAATGGAAATGCATATAAGCAAAAGGGATATATTTTTACACAAACATTTAATATAAAATTTTGCAGAAATAGAAATGCAGATCATAGAATGAGGTAGAAGTCACTGCCAGGTCTGGTTTTGAATCACAAAACAGCAGGGACATCCAAAAATTTGGATGCTATAGGGGTAATCATAAGAAACTGCTTCAAGTTAAGTATGTAGAACTGTAAAATGTGGTCACAAAATGACCAAGAAAGTGGAATAAGGAGCATCTCCAAAGGGCTATTAAATTTATAAAGAAGGAAATTAAATAAGGAAGCCAACTTGTTGTATGGAACCCAGGAAAGACACCTGAATTGAAGGCATGAGGTATTCTAGAAGATCATGTAGTCTCAATTAGTACTAGAAATAAAAGATTTATTATGAAGCTCTTAAGTGTGAAGAGGTATAACCCCTGTTTTCACTGTATTTGATGTTGGTAAAATTTGGGGAGCAGAAGGGAAAAAAAACAAATTGTTTAAATAGGTATACATGTTGACCCATTGCAACAATGAAATGTACAAGATGCTATGTGGAAAAACAAACTTTAGGCAATGGGGAGGGCGGAGTATAGTTGTATAGATGGGAGAGAAGGGATAGTAGGGGAAAAACAAAGGAGGAGGCACCAATGCTTGATAGGAAATGTACTCATTACCTTGCTCATGTGATTATAACCCCTCTGGACAGTATTTTCACAATAAGAACAAATTTTAAAAAAGGATATTACATGCCAAGTATCCATCTCAGAGTAGGTAAGCATTGCTTCTCTTCCATCCTAGAAGATGTGAGGGAGTAGTTTGTGTTCTAGTAAGGATTAAAGAGGACAACTATTGACATCTGGTAAATAGGCTCATTTTTCATAGATAATAGATATAGTTGCAAGATGGAAGTCCTTCCTCATTCCCCTGGCTCTTTGGTTTCTATCCTTTTTTTTCTTTTTCTTTTTTTT
>NW_012279772.1:0-2379 GCF_000151885.1 Dipodomys ordii
TGAGGTGGTATCTCAGTGTTGTTTTGATTTGCATTTCTTTTATGGCTAGGGAGGTTGAGCATTTCTTCATGTGTCTATTGGCCATCCGTCTTTCCTCTTCAGAGAAGTTTCTCTGTTAGTCTTTAGGTGAAATGAACCCCAAGATAAGGACTCAAATGGTTTTCTTTTTTGCTATTGTTTCTAACATATTTATAAAATGATTTCTTTGTTGCTTTGTATGTCCCTCCCCCATGGTATAACCCCTGTTTTTACTGTATTTGATGTTGGTATAATTTGTGGAGGGGAATGGACAAAGCAAATTGTTCAAATAGGGATACAGGTGGACCCACTGCAACAATGAGATGTACAAGATGTTATGTCGAAAAACGAACTTCACAATTTTGGTGATGGGGGGAGGTGGAGTAGGGGGGGAATGGGAGGGCAGAGGAAACAAAAGAGGAGGCTACAATGCTTGATAAGAAATGTACTCAGTACCTTGCTCATGTAATTGTAACCCCTCTGTACAGTATTTTCAGAATAAAAAATCTTATTAATGAAAACAAATAATAAATAAAATAAAAAAGGAAATATGCAAGAGAAGGGTATTGATATAATACAAGTTTCAAATAAATTGATGGCCAGGAATTTAGAAAATAATGATCCTCTCTAAAGTCTGCCCCTTGCCACCATCATCTGGGACTGAAAGGGTCAGCTGAGGGTTGGGTAAGCCTTGGGCACTCTATTAATAAAGTATAGCATTGCTCCAGCCTCTCTGCATTGAGTATTTGACCTAAGGATGGGGCCTGAACTCAGAAGATTTCCTGGAAAGCTGTGATCATGTGTCTGTGAGCACTGCTTTAGCATAGACACATGATCACAGCCTTAGCCTGAGAGGCAACACTTTATTGACAAAGGCAATAACTCTTTTCTTTTTCCTAACTGCACCAATTGTAGCTGAGCTATGAAGTAAGCCAGTGAAATCTGGGAAGCCTGTGGCCAGGGCATGAACTGACTCGACTTGTTTTTCAGAAGAAATCTGTAGTAGCTTGGTTTTAGAAACTTCCTTGCTCACATTATACGTTGATCAAATTGCTTTGGCAGTGAATATAGCAAGGGGGGGGTCACTGAGTACGTAGCTCAGAGCCTTATTGTCTTTTGTATGCACTGTCTATAACTCCACAGGGCAGAAAGCAAGAGATAATGATATCTGCTCCACTCCACTCCACTCCCACATCCGGTGTCCTTGAGCCTTGGGAAAGAAATCTGCTTTGGAGTCTTCTTTTATTAAAAGGGAAGTGTATCATCTCCGTTGACACTATGCCTTCAAACATCTAGCCAAAAAATCCCTAAGGATAGTCTCTGGAAGGAATTTGGAATTTGCTCAGCTCAGGGTGCGTGTGTGTGTGTGTGTGTGTGTGTATGTGTGTGTGTGTGTGTGTGTGTATGTGTGTGTGAAAATACCATACAGAGGGGTTACAATTACATGGGCAAGGTAGCAGGGTTTGTTTTTTTAAATGTTTTTTTATTGTAAAAATACTGTACAGTTACATGAGCAAGGTAATGAGTACATTTCTTATCAAGTATTGTTGCTTCCCCTTTGTTTTTCCCCTACCATACCTTCCTTCCCACCTCCACAACTACCCCCCTCAATTGTAAAGTTCATTTTTCAACATAATGTCTTGTACATTTCATTGTTAGAATGGGTCAACCTGTATCTCTATTTAAACATTTTGTTTTTTCCCCTCCCCTCCCCAAATTATACCAACATCAAATACAGTGAAAACAGAGGTTATACTGTGGGGGAGAAACATACAAAGCAACCAAAAAATCATATGGTACCTTATAAATACGTTAGAAACAATAGCAAGAAAGAAAATACCACTGTGTCCCTATGTTGGGGTTCATTTCGCTTAAGTTTATCTTATCTTGTCATATATACATAGCTTTTGACCTTTTCTACTTGTCCAAGACATATACTAGTTATTGCAAATAAGGGAAACCATGGGACCTATGTTTCTTTGGGCCTGTTTACTTCACTTACTTGGAAAGTAGTATGGAGGTTCCTCAAAAGACTCCACATAGAGCTCCCCCACTATGACCCAGAAATCCCACTTCAGGGCATTTACCCAAATGATCACAAACAGGACCATACTAAGCTACCAGCACAACTATGTGTATTGCAGCATTATTTACCATAGCTAAGATATGGAACCAACAACCCAGATGCCCCTCAGTAGATGAATGGATCAAGAAAATGTGATATATATATATGTATGATGGAATTCTATGCCTCCATAAGAAACATTGCCCCATTTGTTAGGAAATGGAAAGACTTGGGAAAAAAATCAGCTCAGGGTTGTTTTTTATTTCCTCCTCCTCCTCCTCTTCCTTCTCCTCCTC
>NW_012279773.1:0-1104 GCF_000151885.1 Dipodomys ordii
TGTGTGTGTGTGTGTGTGTGTGTGTGTGTGTGTGTGTATTGGGGGTTTGAACTCAGGGCCTTATGCTCCTGTTTGGCTGTTTTACTCATAGCTGGTGCTCTACCACGTAAGCCATGCTTCTAGTTGGGCTTTCTGCTGGTATTTTGGAGATGGAGTCTTTTGGATTTTCTGCCTTGGCTGGCTTTGAAACATGGTCCTCAGATCTAAGCCTCCTAATTAGCTAGGATTACAGGAATGATCCACCAGTGCCTGGCACATTACATAGATTTTATTATTTTAGCTACTCAAGTGTACAGTTTAAGTGTATTACATATTTTCACATTGTTATGCAGTAGATTTATGGAACATTTTTATCATGCAGAATTGAAACTCTATTGCATATATATGCCACTTTTTTTTGCCGGTCCTAGGGCTTGAACTCAGGGTCTGGACTCTGTCCCAGAGTCTCTTTGTGCTCAAGGCTAGCACTCAACCACTTGAGCCATAGCACCACTTCTGGCCTTTTCTGTTTATGTGGTACTGAGGAATCAAACTGACAGCTTCATGCATGCTAGGCAAACAATCTGCCACTAAGTCATATTCCCAGCACTCCATATTTTCTTGATTTATTCATCTACTGAGGGGCATCTGGGTTGATTCCATATCTTAGCTATGGTAAATAATGCTGCAATGAATATAGTTGTGCTGGTAGCTTTAGTGTGTCCTTGATTGTGACAATGCCCCATTCCTAAGAAAGTGGGAAGACTTGGGAAAAAAAAAAACATTAAGTGAAGTAAGCCAGACCCAAAGAAACATAGGCTCCCTGGTTTCCCTCATTTATAATAATTAGTATATACCTGGGATAGTCCCAGCAGGGGTGCACAATAGCCCAATAGCTATGTACATATGACCACATAAGTTCCTTGGTTCAATCTTCAATACAGAGAAAAAAAAAAAAAGTAAAAGAAATTGGGAGCTGGGCGCTGGTGGCTCACGCCTGTAATCCTAGCTACTCAGGAGGCTGAGATCTTAATCCTAGCTACTCAGGAGGCTGAGATCTGAGGATTGCGGTTCAAAGCCAGCCCGGGCAGGAGAGACTGTGAGACTCCTATCTCCAATAAACCA
>NW_012279774.1:0-1326 GCF_000151885.1 Dipodomys ordii
TGTGGCTCAAGTGGTAGAGCGCTAGCCTTGAGCTGAAGAGCTGAGGGACAGCGCCCAGGCCCAGAGTTCAGGCCCCACAACCGGACCCAAAAAAAAATATGGTAGCATCCATGTATATTGACCAATGAACACATAAGGACCATGTAAAATATGTACATATTATAATATCAGCTTGAAACAAGAAGAAAAGTAGGTCATTTGTAACAACATCAGTGGAATTAGAGAGCATTCTGTGAAGTCAGGTGCAGAAAGACCAATACCACATGATTTCATTTATATGTAGAGAATTGAGAGGTTGGAGGTGTGTCTCAGTTGGTAGAGTGCTAGCCAATAATAGAAAGTAGTAGGAGCCAAGTTTGAACCCCAGTCTCAGACCTAAGAAAAAAGAAAAATGAAAAGAGAAAGTTGAGTTGGTAGAATTAGAGAGGAAAATGATGGTTTACAAGAAGTTGGAAGAGCTGGGCCTAAGGGAATGTGAGTTTTTAGACAAAGCACACAATATTTCAAGTATAGTGGAAGAAATGACTATATTTTATATTAATATATATCATATTTATATATATAATATATTTCAAAATAAGAGTCATTTTAGATGCAGCATCAGAAAAAATGTTGAGAGGTTATGAATATATTAACTTTACTTAATCATTCCACATCATACACTTATGCCAAAACTTTATACATTATACTCTATAAATATACAACACTTATGATTTTCAATTAAAACAATATTAAATTTAAAATCCAGTAATTAAAAGTTGGTGTGCTTTGTCTAGACTCTATCTCCTTTCATTACATAATGACTTCTGAGGCATTTATATGCTATCATACTTTATGTCTCTATTTTTAAAACTTCCACTTGTCAGTGTGACTATGCTATATTTGGCTTTCTGTGCCTGGCTGATTTCATTTAACATAATGTCCTCCAGCTACATCCATCTTTTTGAAATAAGAAAATTTATTTTTTTAATTAAAAAATTTTTTATTGTAAAGATACTGTACAGAGTGGTTATAGTTACATGAGTAAGGTAATGAGTACATTTCCTGCCAAGCATTGTTACCCCCTCCTTTTTTTTCTCTACTATCCCTTCCTTCCCCAACTCCTTCCAACCCCTCAAGTTGTAAACTTTGTTTTCAGCATAGTGTCTTGTAAATCTCATTGTTACAATGGGTTAACCTGTATCCTTTTTTCAGCATTTTGTCTTAGATTTTTTTGGGGGGGCGGGGTCTGGTCATGGGGCTTGAACTCTGGGCCTGGGCACTGTCCCTCAGCTCTTCAGCTCAAGGCTAGCGCTCTACCACTTGAGCCACAGCGCCACTTCCGGC
>NW_012279775.1:0-4130 GCF_000151885.1 Dipodomys ordii
GCTTTTTTCTTTTTGCTTATGTGGTGCTGAGGAATCGAACCCAGGGCCTCAGGCATGCAAGGCAAGTGCTCTACCACCGAGCCACCTTCCCAGCCCAAGGAAGGATATTTGAAATATAAGGTTTTGTCTTAAACTGATTTCTTTTCAAGATGGAATTAAGGGGACTGGGAATATGGCTTAGTGGTAGAGTGATTGCATGCATGAAGCCCTGAGTTTGATTCCTCAGAATAATCACAAAAAGCCAGAAGTGGCACTGTGGCTTGAGTGGTAGAACACTTGCCTTAGCACAGAGAGGCTCAAGAATAATGCCCAGGCTGTGAGTTCAAGCCCCAGGACCGGCCGAAGGAAAAAGAAAAAAAAAAAAAGATGGAATTAAGACATACCTCAGATTGTTGAAGAAATAGCAGAGGAAGCAGGTACATTTAAAGATTACTTGTGTACTGTTCAACTTATTTCAAAGTCACCTTATGTAAATACATCTTACCCTATTCAAACTAGCAAACAGGAGCAGATTGTGATATTGAGCTCAACCAATCCCAGCAGAGGGGCAGGGCTACTGCACTGGGGATAAATAGGGGAGCAGCCTGCCTCCCTGTTCTGTGTGCTTGCTTACCAGAGTTTTGGCTGATAGCACACCCTTCTGCAGAAGTAAAGTTTTCAATGCTAAGATAATTCTTTATTATTTTTATCTATGGTTGTGACTCCACTGGTTCTTGGAGAGCATATTTATGACAAGACAAACACAGACAGACGCACTGAATGAACCACTCCTGGCCTAGAACTGACCCTAGAATCAAGACTATGTATTTGTTCACTGACCCCCACTGAAGAAACTGAGGCCTGGGATGGTTTGGTAACTTGCCCTAGTGCTAGACAGCCTCCTGCTAGACAGCCCAGCTAGGAAGGCACAGAGCCAGAATTGGAACCCAGGCATTGCTGCAGGATCCCAGCTATACTCCTCCTGGCCTGGGAGGGGAAATTCATTCATTCCCTTGGACCTATGTCTAGTCATGGTCTCATGGTTGTAAGATTTCGCCTTCCAACCAAACAGCAGAACTGCAGGCCTCAAGGTTTTACTTAGAGTCAGAGGAAAGACAGCGCAGGTAGGCCCTGATGATGATCTGGAGGTCTCAGAAGAGCTGGCAGAGGTCCTCCCTATTCAACCCTCAGCAGTGTACTAGAGGTTTGGGGAGCCTATTGCCCTTCCAGAGGAGTTTCATCACCTGCTATAGGGCTGCCAGATGATAGCTTCCTCAGAAAGCAACAGGTGGCAGGAGGAATGGGAGCTGCCCACAGGGCTGGGGCAGGGCCAGCCCCACCCAGGCCTACCAGCTCCTCAGGACCAAACATCACCACACCCATCTCTCTGAAGCATAGTTCCAAGGCACACCTGCTATGACTTGGACAAGGCTGCTCTACGGCCTGCATCACTAAGAGGCAGGACTTAGTGGGAAATCATTCCATCACTGACAGGAGACCAACACACAAGGATAAGGCCTCTTCCTGGCTGCCATGAGGTAAGCAGCTCCCTTCAGCACATGCTCCCACCATGATGTACTGCCTCACCACAGGCCCCAAAGCAGCAAGACAACTGACCATGGCCTGGAATCTCCCAAACTGTGAGCCAAACTAAACGATTCCTCTTTTCTTTCTTTCTTTTGGTAGTCCCAGGGTTTGAATTCATACAGATTCTTGGACATATGTACAAAAGGTATCTCCCCAAAAGTGGGAAACTTGACCTCTCTTTATCTGCAAATACTAAAAACTTCACATTTCCTGAGCACCTGCTTTGCACCAGGCACTGACTTTACAATGTTCAGGGAGGTTCTACAACTGTCTTGTTACACAGAGGACAAAACCCTGGCACAAGGGCTGGGAAGGTGGCTCAGTGGTAGAGCGCTTGCCTTGCATGCCTGAGGCCCTGGGTTCGATTCCTCAGCACCACATAAGCAAAAAGAAAAAAGCCAGGAGTGGCGCTGTGGCTCAAGTGGTAGAGCACTAGCCTTGAGCTGAAGAGCTGAGGGACAGCACCCAGGCCCAGAGTTCAAGCCCCATGACCGGAATCCCCCCCCCAAAAAAAGAAATGTCTGGAGATAGGCTGGGCCACCCCAATATTCAAAAAGCTAGGCTGAGATGGGTGCCAGAAATAGAAAATGATCACCAAGGAGAGTCAGGGTACACAGGACCGCATGGTGATCTGGATGCCACCTGGAGAAACATCTAGGAGCGACCGGGTCAGGGGGCATTTCCTAGAGCTGAGAACTGTACCCAATGTCATGGTGGCCTTCCCATCTGAGGGGATCTGGGGAGGACATGAACCAGGCTACAGGTACCCAGTGAAAGAAAGGAGAACATATTTGACTTGAAGATGCCCAGCCCCGGTGGGGGGGCGGGGGGCGGGGGATGATCTGTGGTTCAGGCTCTCTCAGTTTTCCCTTTCTGGCCTTGATAGGATCCTAGACTGACACACTGAATCCTGGCAGCAACATTCCAATGAACAGACTGATAGGAACCTGCATTGTTCTCATAATCCAATCTGCCTAGTGGGAATTCATGGCCCACTCCCCACCCCATCCCCCCCAACTGGAAGTCCCTACCTTGGAGCAATTAAAAATCTCACTTCTACCCAAACTTCTACCCAATATCAAAGTGTGCATAGCCTGGGGTGGTAATTTCCGCTGAAACTAACAGATCTGACTTCCTTGTTTGATTATACTTAAATTCTAGACCCCCCACCCCCACCCCACAACTCCCACCCCGCTTTCTATGCTCCTTGTATCTCTGACTCTGTTTGGTGCTACTTGGTGCCCCTCTTCAACGATGGTTAAATGCTGCTCTCATCTGTTAAGGTGTCTGTCTCCTTTCATCCACTTGATCTTTCCTAACACAGATGAGGGAAACTGAGGCCTGGGATGGCCAGAGGCCCATCTGGTCATAATACTAGGTGAGCTAGCTGGCCCGCTGCTAGCTTCTGAGGGACTGAGTCCTCACAGAGAAGGAAGGCTGGGAATGTGGCTTAGTGGTAGAATACTTGCATGAAGCCCTGGATTTGATTTCTCAGTACCACATAAACAGAAAAAGCTGAAAGTAGTGTTGTGGCTCAAGTGATAGAGCTCTAATCTTAAAGGCCCTGAGTTCAAGGTCCAAGACCAACAATAAAAAAATAGCCTGGGGGGGGGCTGGGAAGGTGGCTCAGTGGTAGAGCGCTTGCCTTGCATGCCAGAGGCCCTGGGTTTGATTCCTCAGCACCACATAAGCAAAAAGAAAAAAGCCAGAAGTGGCGCTGTGGCTCAAGTGGTAGAGCGCTAGCATTGAGCTGAAGAGCCGAGGGACAGCGCCCAGACCCAGAATTCAGGCCCCATGACCGGACCCAAAAAAAAACCAAAAAAATAGCCTGGCACCAATGGCTCACACTTGTAATCCTAGCTACTCAGGAGACTAAGACTTGAGGATCGAGGATCATGGTTCAAAGCCAGCCCAGACAGGAAATCCGTGAGACTCTTATCTCCAATTAAACACCAGAAAAACCGGAAGTGGTGCTGTGACTCAAGTGGTAGAGCTTCACCTTGAGCTGAAGAGCTCAGGGACAGCGGGCCAGGCCCAGAATTCAAGCCATAATTGGACCAAAACAAACAAACAAACAAACAAAAAAAACAGTGAAAGACGGTGCAAGGACACGGGAGCGGTGGGAAGGACAGAGTGGGTGGCACTTCAGGACAGGTGCTGCTGTCAGCCAGTCAGCCTTCTGCCAGTCCTGTTCATCCCAGCCTGGTCCTTAGTGCTGGACCCTCAAAGGACTGTTTTTCGTCTTGTTCCTCAAGGTCCGTTCATGTCTTAACTTTCTCCCTTCCCCTCTTTTGGGTCCCTGATTTTCCCATCTAAGACAGACAAACAGAAAAACTCTTCTATCAAAATGTGTTGCTTAAAAGTTCCTGCTTTGGCCTGGTGGCTGGGCTCTTGTTATGGAAAAGTTTTGGGATAAGGAAGGATTTTTGTTTTTTGGGTCCAGTCGTGGGGCCGGAACTCTGGGCCTGGGCACTTCAGCTCTACCACTTGAGCCACAGCGCCACTTCCAGCTTTTTTCTTTTTGCTTATGTGGTGCTGAGGAATCGAACCCAGGGCCTCAGGCA
>NW_012279776.1:0-2414 GCF_000151885.1 Dipodomys ordii
GGACCCCCCCCCAAAAAAAAAAGAAAATCTGAAAGAATCATACTGGAAGATGAAAATCAGATATAGAAATGGTGATTGAATGGTTTGTGTGTGTGTGTGTGTGTATGTTTGTCTGTTGTTTTTGTGCAAGTTCTGAAGCTTGAACTTAGGGCCTAAGCACTGTCCCTAAACTTTTTTGTTGTTGTTGTTGCCTTATTTGCTTTATTTTTTTATTTTATTGAGATTAGGTGATTACATAAATTTCACAGTATTGTGGAGTAGTGATACTTAAAAGTCACAAACACATTTTAACCTTCACAAGGCAAATTGTCATTATCATGGTCTATAAAGTTTGTGAATTCTATAAGCTTTGACAGTCCCTAGCTTTTGTGCTAAGGCTAGCACTCTACCACTTGAGCCATGGCTCCATTTCCAACTTTTTTTGTTTGTTTGGGTTTTTTTTTTGTCTTTTCTTTTTTGGTACTGGGGATTGAACCCAGGATGCTGCAATTGCTAGGTAAGTGCTTTGGTATTGAGCTACATCCCACCCCATTTCCAGCTTTTTAGTGGTTAATTGGAGATGATCTTTCCTGTCTGGTGTGGTTTCAAACTGTGATCCTCAGACCTCAGCTTCCTGCATAGCTAGGATAATAGGCATGAGCCACCAGTGCCGGGCACTCTTAACATTTTGATACATTATTCATGGTTTTTTTTAGATGGCTGTACACACACACACACACACACACACACACACACACACTTTCTATAGGATACACACACACACTTTCTATAGTATATTGAAAGTATTGTGTTAAGCCTGTAGACTTTTTTTTGTAATAGAATTTCAATGACTGTAGAATAATCTTTTAACTTACTTAGATCTCTTTCATTGAGCATTTAGGTGCTTTGTTTTGTTTTGTTTTCCTTCTTCTCTTTTTGGCCTCTTTTCTCTTTCCTTTTGCTAGTCCTGGGGTTTGAACTCAGCGCCTAGGTGCTCTCCTTGAGCTTTTTTGCTCAAGGCTAGCACTGTACCACTTGAGCTGCATCTCCCCTTCTGGGTTTTTGCTGGTTAATTGGAGATAATAGTAAGTCGAGTAAGTCTTAGGGACTTTCCTGCTTCGCCTGGTTTCAAACTTCAATTCTTACATCTCAGCCTTCTGAGTAGCTAGGATTACAGATTTGAGCCACTAGCTCCCAGCCTCTTTTTGAGACTTGTTATTTTACCCAGGCTGGCCTCAAAACTCAATCCTCTTATTTCAGTCTCACAAGTGCTTGGAGTATATATGTGTCAGCCACCATACATAGCCATTTAGACTGTTTCTGATTTTTGCATTGTCATAAAATAACACTCTAAATATCCATTTGTATAACTCTTTTTTCTTTTTTTCTTTCTTTTTTGTTGGTCGTGGGGCTTGAACTCTGGGCTTGGTGCTGTCGCTGTGCTGTTCAAGCTCAAGGCGAGCACTCTACCACTTGAGCCACAGCGCCACATCTGGTTTTCTGGTTTATTGGCCATAAGAGTCTCCTGGACTTATCTGCCCAGACTGGCTTTGAACTGTGATCCTTAGACCTCAGCTTCCTGAGTAGCTAGGATGACAGGCGTGAACTACCAGCGCCCAGCTTGTATAACTCTTTGCTTATATCTTACATTATTTCCATTGGATAAATTCCTAGAAGTGGAAGTATTCCAACAAATAATAAAGAATTTTAAAAGAAGTAACAAAATTTAAATTACAAGCAGAAGTCAAAGAATTTTCAAGGAAAATGATACATTATAGCCTCTCTGTTTATAGGCTATGCAGAAAAACTTAGGTTTTTTTTAACATGAAATTCAGTTTAATGACTGTTTCATACCTCTTTTTTTTTTGGGGGGGGCGTGTTTTCTTGAGTCTTGAACTCAAGACCTGGACACTGTTCCTAAGCCTCTTTGTGCTCAAGGCTAGCATTCTACCACTTGAGCCACAGTACCACTTCCAGCTTTTTCTAAGCAGTTTATTGGAGATAAGAGACTCATGGACATTCCTGCCCTGGCTGGCTTTGAACCACAATCCTCAGAGCTCAGCCTCCTGAGTAGCTAGGATTACAGGTATGAGTTACTGGCAACTGGCTTGTTTGTTTAATCTTTCTTTATAACTAATAACCATGATCTCCTGTAGAACTTTCTCTATATAGAGGAATGTATATGTGAGGGAAAAGGGGAAATAATGGTGTAAATTTTAATTGAAGAATCCTGAATATCAGAGAAGATATGAGGTTCAGAGATCAAAGTTGCCATATAAGAAATTTGAAATTGAAAGGTATGGAGAAAAATTATAGAATTTCATTCTATTCCTCTTTGTTTAATACAAAGCTACTGCTTTAAATAATGCCAATTAGGGGCTGGGAAGGTGGCTCAGTGGTAGAGTGCTTGCCTTGCATGCCTGAGGCCCTGGGTT
>NW_012279777.1:0-2066 GCF_000151885.1 Dipodomys ordii
GGAAGTGGCGCTGTGGCTCAAGTGGTAGAGCGCTAGCCTTGAGCTGAAGAGCTGAGGGACAGCGCCCAGGCCCAGAGTTCAGGCCCCATGACCAGACCCAAAAACAACAACAACAACAAAATTTCTTGCCAGGGCTGGCTTCGAACCATGATTCTCAGATCTCAGCCTCCTGAGTAGCTAGGATTACAAGCATGAGCCACTGGCACCCAGCTCTGCTTGGACTTTTAATTGCCAAAAGTGGAAATTAAATTAACGAATCTTCTTAACTAGCCCACCTCTGGTATTTTATTTAACAAAGAAGTTGACTAATTCCTAGAGATCAACTTTTGGGTTCTGCGTCCAATTCCTGAGTTAGAATACCAGTCCTGCACTTACCGGCTATACAATCTTCATAAAGTTGCTGAATCTAGGAAACTGAATGAATAATAAAAGTCCATAGACAATATTCTAGGCATTCACACATAGTCACACTAAAGAAGATTATCCTTAGGGGAGGAAGCCAAAGGTGTGCAACTCCTCTGCACATAAAATACTATTTATCAAAATGAAAATGTGGAAATGTGGGTGTTTTGGTGGTGGCGGTGGTGGTGGTGGTGATAGTGATGGTTGTGGTGTTTGTTTTTGCTTTTGTCTGTTTTTTTCTTTTTAAGGGGTGTCAAAGAGAAGGCCTAGAAAGGGAGGGAGGATGGGTGAACAAATGAAATCATGCTTTTCAGTATCTGCAATGTGTAACTTGTGGGCAAGAACAGGAGGAAGAAACTAGAGGAAAGAGAAGCGACAGGATGACATTGTCCAAAAAAGAAATGTACTCATCACCTGACTTATGAGATAGCAACCACTCTATACAATACCTTAATAATAAAAATAAAATTATGGGGGCTGGGAAGGTGGCTCAGCAGTAGAGCGCTTGCTTTGCATGCATGAGGCCCTGGGTTCGATTCTTCAGTATCACATAAGCAAAAAGAAAAAAAAAAGCGGAAGTAGTGCTGTAGCTCAAGTGGTAGAGTGCTAGCCTTGAGCTGAAGAGCTGAGGGACAGCACCCAGGCCCAGAGTTCAGGCCCCACGACCAGACCCAAAAAATAAAATAAATAAAATAAAAATAAAAAATAAAATTATGATTTTTAAAAAAGTGCATAGGATTATAAAAGTTTAACGAGTTTATTTTAGGGAATTGTGTGATACCAAAAATATTCTACATGAAGCCGGGTGCCAGTAGCTCACACCTGTAATCCTAGCTACTCAGGAGGCTGAGATCTAAGGATTGTGGTTCAAAGCCATCCCGGGCAGGAAAGTCCATGAGACTCTTATCTCCAATAAACCACCAGAAAACCAGAATTGGCACTGTAGAGCGCTCCCCTTGAGCTGAAGAGCTGAAGGACAGAACCCAGGCCCAGAGTTCAAGCCCCACAACAGACAAAACAAATACAAAAACAAAAACAAAAGTCCTACATGAAAAGATAATAAATTAATGGAAGCATCAGTTATTACTTGAACTATTACCACGGTTATTTGTGCTCCATTTCACAAGCCCAATACACACCGATGTTCTGGTATGGAATGGTGAGGTTCTGCGCCAGGTCCCAGGACCAGGTGTAGAGATACAGGCAGAGGGGCATCATTCCCAACGCAGCCACTGTGGAACAGGTTGTCATGCTGATGCTGAAAGTAAAATTAAAACCATACTTAGGAGGGAGAAGTAGACATTAAGGATTTAGTCTTTTCTAACTTTGAGAACTTTGTCTTGATGGGCACTGGTGGCTCAAGTCTGTAATCCTCGCTACTCAGGAGGTTGAGATCTGGGGACTGTGGTTTCAAGCCAGGCTGGTCAGGAAAATGCATGAGACATTTATCTTGAACAAACACAGAAAAAGCAAGAAGTGGAGTGGTGGCTTAAGTGATAGAGCACTAGCCTTGAACAAAAGAATCTCAGGGGCAGCGCCTAGGTACCTGAGTTCAAGCCCCAGGACTGGCACACACACACACACACACACCCCTAAGGTGGAAAGTATGGCTCAGTTGGTAGAGCATTAGCCAATGAGTCAAAGTGTCAGATACTGAGTTTGAG
>NW_012279778.1:0-2083 GCF_000151885.1 Dipodomys ordii
CACTTGAGCCACAGCGCCACTTCCGGCTTTTTTCTTTTTGCTTATGTGGTGCTGAGGAATCGAACCCAGGGCCTCGAGCATGCAAGGCAAGTGCTCTACCACTGAGCCACCTTCCCAGCCCTGCAAGTGAACTTTTAATAGCTTTATAGATTTTAGCTGTAACCAAAGGAACATTTGCTTTGCAATATTAGTGATGAAATACAGTTTTCTAAACGTTAAGCTAAAATTGATGTGTTATCTGAAAAACTGGCTTCCCAAATCCTTAAATGTCTTTAAAAAAAAGTTGACAGAACAAGTAGATTGTCCTATGACATGCCCTTTCCCAGCCAGGTGTTGGCACTTGTGTGTTAGAGTCACCAGTCCTAGCTGCTTCTGCACATTTGCCTCTAATTCCAGGAATGCAGGTGTCTCATTCATTTCATATGGGTCACATTAGCCTCAACATTTTATTTGTAAAAAGGAAAAAGTTGCTAGGCGTCAGTGGCTCATGCCACTGAGGATCATGGTTCAAAGCCAACCCTGGGCAGAAAAATCTGTGAGATTCTCATCTCCAATTAACCACCAGAAAATTGGAACTGGTACCGTGGCTCAAGAGGTAGAGTGCTAGCCTTAAGCTGAAGAGCTCAGGGCCAGCACCCAGGCCTAGAGTTCAAGCCCCATGTCCGACCAAAAAAAAAAAAAAAGGTTAAAAAAGATAGATAAAAATAAAAGTGCCATAAAGAGACCATTGACATATTCTTCTGAGAGAATGTTAGACTAAATTGTTTGTACATTTTTAGCAGACATCAAACAGTATATTTTGTTAATAAGGAGTTCAAATAGATCTTACCTATTTCCTTATTTTGTCTGTTTATGCTCAAACAAAAGCCTCTTGCTGAATGTATTGGTCCACTTTGGTTGCTATGCTATAGAGGTCTAGCTGGTTTTGATTTATGGTTCTAGAGATGCAAGGCCTGGGGCCTCATCACATGATGGCCTTACTGCCAGAGTCCCAAGCTGGCTTAGATCACTGCATGCAAGTTAGTGTTTGGGTCTCTAGAGTGTTCTTGAAAGCATTCCTTACAGTTCATTGTTATTATCTTAGAAACACTTGCATTAGTCCTGACTGTGTTTGCCTTATCTGATAGAAAGCTTATATTCTTCCTGTTTGTCTCACTTTTAATGCTCTGATCTTAGGAGTTCAACCTAAGCCTCTTGGCTCCATGCCTGAGCCTCGGCATGAGCGAGATCGCATGTGGCCAGAAGAGTGTCCTTTTTGAAACTGCTCGTGGGGTGACTCTGGACCGTGTGACTGGCATCGTCCAGCAGCTTCCTGCTGTCCATCAGGTCTTCCAGCCTTTCCTGCCCACGGAGCCCACAGGCTACTGGAGCAAACTGAATAATCTATTTGGTAATTTAAGTAAAAGCTTCTCTTATTTACAGTTCTGAGGGCTAGCATGGTGTGTGGCCTAGATAAGAATACCTGTCAGTCAATGCTGTTGATTGAAAACCTGGTTGGCACCAGGTCTGAGCTCTAAATTTCTTTTTGTGTGTTTGCCACTTGGCCAACCTGGACATAGTCAGGGTCTCACATCCTTTAGGAATACTCAGGAGGAGCAAGTCCCTGCTGCATGCAGGCACCTGAGCGCGTGCAGACGTGTTCTGAGGCCAGGTATCCGGAGCTGTGTGTGTCTGCACAGAATGCAGAGGAAGGGGCCTGTGTTCCCATCACAGATGCTCACAGGGCTCATGTTTCAGGGGACGCCACATTATACCAGACCATGACCACGCTGGCTCGGGCCCTGGCGCAGTACCTAGTAGTGATCTCCAAAGTGCCCACCCATTTGCACCTTCCTGCTGAGAAGGAGAGGGACACAGTGAGGTTCGTGGTGATGACCCTCGAGGTGAGTACGTGCAGCTCTGGGACTCAGGGTTTCTGCGAGGAGGTGACATGTGCCTGGTGTGAGTGAAAAGGAGAAGTAGTTCTGTTTGAAAACTGAGAGCCTGGGCTGGGAAGGTGGCTCAGTGGTAGAGTGCTTGCCTTGCATGCATGAGGCCCTGGGTTCGATTCCTCAGCACCACATAAGCAAAAAGAAAAAAACCG
>NW_012279779.1:0-2122 GCF_000151885.1 Dipodomys ordii
TTTTTGCTTATGTGGTGCTGAGGAATCGAACCCAGGGCCTCATGCATGCAAGGTAAGCACTCTACCACTGAGCCACCTTCCCAGCCCCATGTCCATTTGTCTTATATTAAAATGCTTTTAAATCTCCTACATTAAATACATCCTAGTATGGTCACTGGGAAGAAAAGACATTGCGAGGATATCCATGCAATGTCCATTAAAAAATGAGGAAGAATGATAGGCACTGGTGGCTCATGCCTGTAATCCTAGCTACTTAGGAGGTGGAGATCTGAGGATCACAGTTTGAAGCCAGCCTAGGCAGGAAAGTCCATCAGAGTCTTATATCCAATTAACCATAACCATAGAAAGCTGGAAGTGGAGTTGTGGCTCAAGTTGTAGAGCCCTAGCCTTGAGCACAAAAACTCAAGGATAGTGCTCATGAGCAGAGTTCAAACCCCAGGACCAGCAAAAAAAAGAAAAAAGAAAAAAAAGAAAAGAAAAAGAGGGCTGGGAATGTGGCTTGGTTGTAGAATGCTTGCCTAGCATGAATGAAGCCCTAGTATCACATAAACAGAAAAAGCCAGAAGTGGCATGTGGCTCAAGTGGTAGGAGCACAGGCCTTAAGTAAAAGAAGCTCAGGGATAGTGCTGCCCAGACCCTGAGTTCAAGCCCTAGGACTGGCAAAAAAGAAAAGAAAAAATGAGGAAGAATCTGAGTGCTGGTGGCTGACATCTGTAATCCTAGCTATTCAGGAGGACTGAAGTTCCAATCCAGCCAAGGAATGGAAATCTGTGAGACTTTTAGTTCCAATTAACCACAATAATAAACCTGAAAGTGGAGCTATGGCTCAAATGGTAGAGCACTAGCCTAGAGGAAAATAAGATAAGGAACAGCACCCAGGATCAGAAATTCAAGCCTCCAGTGCCAGACCAAAACAAGACAAAAACCAAAGAAGAGGTCACATGTGGTGATGGTTCACATCTGTAATCCCAGCTACTTGGAAGGCAAGACTGAGGTTTTTAGTTTGAGCACAGCCTGGACAAAAAAAATAGTGAGACCTCTACTTCAACAATTTAGTACACAGGATGCATAAACATAGGGAGGAGTGAAGTCCAGGTAAAAATGCCAGACCCTATCCTAAAATATAACTAAAGCAGAGAGGGCTGGGAATGTGGCTCAAGTGGTAGAATGCCTCCCTCCCAAGTGAAAAGTCAGTACCACTAATGCAAAAAAAAAAGCTAGGCATTCGTGGCTCACACCCATAATCAGGAGGCTGAGATATAAGGATTGTGGTTCAAAGGCAACCTAGGAAGTTAATTCTATGAGACTCTTATCTCCAATTAACCATCAAAAGGCTGGAATTGAATCTGTGGCTCAAGTGGTAGGGTGCTAACTTTGAGCAAGAAAAGACCTAAGGGACAGCACCCAGACCTTGAGTTCAAGCACCAAAAAAAAAAAAAGGCGTGAAGTCATATTGTATTGTAATATAGTCACAGTGTGGCTGGGAATGTGGCTTAATATTAGAATGTTTGCCCAACATTCATGAAGTTCTGGGTTTGATTCCTCAGTACCACATACACAGAAAAAGCTGAAGTGGCACTATGGCTCAAAAGGTAGAGTGCTAGCCTTGAGCAAAAGAAGCTCAGGTATAGTGCCCAGGTGCTGAGTTCAAGTCCTAGGACTTGTAAAAAAAATACCATAGTCACAGTGCTCTTCATTTTTTTTTTTTTGGTCCGGTCGTGGGGCTTGAACTCTGGGTCTGAGCGCTGTCCCTCAGCTCTTCAGCTCAAGGCTAGCGCTCTACCACTTGAGCCACAGCGCCACTTCCGGATTTTTTTTCTTTTTGCTTATGTGGTGCTGAGAAATCGAACCCAGGGCCTCATGCATGCAAGGCAAGCGCTCTACCACTGAGCCACCTTCCCAGCCCTGCTCTTCCTTTTTTATAACAATTTTTTTTTTGTCGGTTGTGGGGCTTAAACTCTGGGCCTGAGCGTTATCCCTCAGCTCTTCAGCTCAAGCCACTTCCTGCTCTTCCTTTTTTGAGTGTGTATGTGCATGTGTGTAAGTAGAAAGGCTGGAACTCAGAACCTCTTGCCTTCACATGGCTTTTTTCTTCAAGGCTGGCATTCTTTTTTTTTTTTTT
>NW_012279780.1:0-3237 GCF_000151885.1 Dipodomys ordii
CTCTCTCTCTCTCTCTCTCCTCAGAGAGGCTAGAGTAGTTTAAACCTACTCCTGTCACTATTTTAGGTAAGGCTGGGGGATGAAGGTTTGATTCTGTATTTGCAGATTCCTCCCAGATGCAGAGAACTCACTATAATTAGTATCCTACTTGTTAAACAGGAGGTGACTTTCCCAGTATGGATTAGCTTAAGATATGGATACAGAGGACTGAAGAGGATCATTGAGTGGCACAGGCCCAAGAGGAGGCTACATCTTTTGCAATATGACTTTTTTCTTATTCTAAGTATGTTCATAGTCCTCTTTGGGGGGAAATGTATAAATGTATATACTGTGAGTATATTATTGTATACCCTTTCACGCACTAAGGTTTGTGCATCAGGGTTCTGCTTTCTATGGTGATAGCTTTTTATATTTTTGAGCTAAACATGTAGAAGCACTTCCTGTAGTTTACCTCAGAGAATTTTCACAATAATCTTAGGAGAAGTATTGTTAGTATTTTCATTTTGCACTAGAACTTAAGACACTGAGAGCTCAAACAGTATGTTAAGGAAACAGGGTATAAGAAGAAGAAATGAAACTTTAATGTAGGGAGTATGCCTTCAGAGTCCTCACTTAAACAATTAGGCCACATGTGTTGTTGTTGCCAAAGTCTTCAGTCTAAATGGTTTCTGAAAGATACACCCAAGACATTAAATTAAATGTCTTCTATCTTTACTTAGCCTGAGACCTGGAGGTCCAAGTCTCAGCTTTTACACAGACATACAAGTTCAGGATTAATTGTATGTTGAGTTCCATAAAACCTTTTTTTGGAATTATTGACTATAGATGTAATTACTGTAATGACAGCAAATGCTGCAATTATGCCAAATGACATAATTTGTATAAATGTGGTACATATAAGGAAATCACTAGATTGCATAATTACGGCACTGTGATGAAGCTCCAGGTTGGTTCCTTGTTAAGTTAGGTAAAGTTAGTGGAGAAAGACAGAGAAAAGGAAAGGCCTATTCAGAAGCTGGATGTGAGAAACCAAATTCAAATTTCAAAGCCCTCTTTTCAAAGTCACATGCATTACCAATGATTTATTATGCCCAGGACTTTCCCATCTGATGTTCTCTATATAGATTAGATGAGTCAAATGCTGAATGAGGAGTTGCTTGGTAAGATTCTGCCTAGCCATAGAACCCTTCCAATTTTAGGATGAGACATTCTTGTTAGGGTAGTGTGTTCTAAATCACCATACTATGAGATCCTATGAAAATGGCCACAACTTTTGGGACCTGGGCAATTAATAGTGTTAGAGTGTACATGTTGAATTTCCTCTCAAAGATTCCTGTGTTAAAAAGACTTAGTCCTCAGGGTAGTGGTCTTGAAAAGTGATGGGATCTTACAAAGATAAGTTTAGGTGAATGAGGGTTGCCCTTGGAGGGGATTATGGGGCCCTAAGAAAAAAAAAAAAAAAAAAGAAAAAGAAAAAGAAAAAAGCCAGAAGTGAGCGCTCTGGCTCAAGTGGTAGAGCGCTAGCCTTGAGCTGAGGAGCTGAGGGACAGCACCCAGGCCCAGAGTTCAGGCCCCACGACTGGACCGCCCCCCCTTCTGGGGATGGCTTTGAATTGTGATTCTCAGATCTCAGCTTCTTCAGTAGCTAGGATTACAGGTGTGAGCTACCAATGCCCAGCATGGATCATAATTTTCTGTCCCTGCTTCACTGGCCTGATTTGTTTCCACACTGGCTATATTTTGGTCATGGCTTCAACTCCAGTGGGTAAGAAGTTTATCTGAGGTCTTTTCAACTCCAGTGGGTAAGAAGTTTGTCTGAGGTCTAATAATGGGTCCTGGTCAGAACCAATCATAAACTCTAACAGCAGTTTCCTAACATAGTGGGAATGGGGGAGGGAGTAACTGGGGAATATGGTTAGAGTTCTAGCTAATTTTCTACTGAGGGAGCCTTTTGCTCCTATTTAATAAAATCCCTTAAATATGCATTTCACAATTAACAGAAGAACAAAATTCAGAAAGGAAGTCCTTCTGTTCTTTGTTGTTTTGTCATCCATTTAGATTGGCTTTAAGATGTGGAAGGCCACATGTGTGGATAAAAACATACTCTATTTTTTTTAATTGTTCACTTTAACTGACTTTAGGTACCATATGGATGCATTCTGGCTGTGACTTTCTCCCTTTTGTTTCCAACCTTCAGATACTAAATATTTAAAAGTGAACAAGCTAGAAATATGAAATATATCAAGATGCTAGAATACCCTATTGATCCTATTGCTCCCATCCGCCTCTAATGGCTTCTGATGCTCACGTGCATTTTGCTGCTATATGTATTGCTCATGTTCAGTCATTGGAGAGAACATGCTTCCGGTGAGATATTAGTATTTCTAAAAAGCAATCATGAAACTACAGAACAAATAGTGCTTTGGGCACCGTTTGGGAAAGTTTCTGTGGCAGATTGACAAATTCTACAATTTCTGTAGCACAGAGATTGAGAAATTAGTCAAGAGTTCAGTTCATGCTTACTAAAGCATTCACAACTTCTTGCTATGCCATTTATCAACCTTTGGTCTGGGTTTCTTGAAACAAAACAAAACAAACCTCTTGAAAACAGGAAATCATTGTGCTCATGAAAAAGCACACTTACAGTTCTGCCTCTCCATTTCCGGCTCCCTCCAAATTAGATTACCTGGTGGCTTTAGCTCTGAGGGCTATGGTGGCCAGCCTGTACTCTGTAAAGGATTGATTCTGTTGCTTCCTCCTTACTTCTTGAGATAACTTGATCTCTAGACTTTTGCTTTCCACTTGGGCACTGTATCTCTCTACTTTCATAAACCTTCTGGATCTGATCTATCTCTTTTGCCTAGGGCTTCAGACCTCACTTACTCTTACCCTATGTCTTCCTGGGTTTGATCTACCTAGAGTTTGTGTTTTATGTAAGATATTCATTTCTTAACCATGTTTCTTTTTTGTTGGCAGTACTAGTCTGTGAACCCAGGTCCTAGTGCTTACTAGGCAAGTGCTTGGTCACTAAGACATGTCTCCAGGCCTTTTCTGTGTTGATTATTTTTGAGGTCATATGCTTAGACTGTCCACAGCTATTGGTTAAGAAGGGGGTTTCACCAATGTATCTATAAAGGCTGCAATCAAATCATGATCCTCATCTCAGTCCCTCAAGTAACTAAGATTTACAGGCATGAGTTACTGTTTCCCAAATTAAGTGGGCATTTTATTGGGATT
>NW_012279781.1:0-1515 GCF_000151885.1 Dipodomys ordii
GACTCGCCCTGGATGATGGCCGCTGCAGTGCGCACTGCGTGTGGACTCGCCCTGGATGATGGCCGCTGCAGTGCGCACTGCGTGTGGACTCGCCCCTGGATGATGGCCGCTGCAGTGCGCACTGCGTGTGGAATCGCCCCTGATTATGTATTTTGGTTGCCCACCTTTTTTGCTGGGTCACTTGGAATATACCCTATGGTGATTTTGTTATTTATTAATTGTTTTTTGGTCCTGTGGCTTGAACTCAGATCCTGGGCACTGTCCCTGAGCTCTTTTTGCTCAAGATTAAGCACTCCACCACTTTGAGCCACAGTGCCACTTCAGGTTTTTCTGGTGGTTCATTGGAGATTAGAGTCTTCTGCACATTCCTGTCCAGGCTGGCTTTGAACTGTGATCCTCAGATCTCAGCCTTCTGAGTAGTTAGGATGACAGGTGTGAGCTTTAAAGTCCTGGTCTGAAACCGTTCCGCAGCCTGGGTTACTTCCGAGTCTGGGTCTCATGAGTATCCTACCTTATTTTGTGTGTGCTCTGCAAATCTGGGTAGGAGCCATGTCGGGAGACTAGACGGGGACAGCACCGTGTGGGGCCTTGGGTCTGTCCCAGCAGACCTCGTTGCCATGGTTACCACTTCAGGCACTGCTGCTTGGTGGGCTGCTGCTGCCTGGCCTCGGGTTGAGGTGGGAACTGGAGGCTTTCCAAGGCCGCCTTCTCACTTAGATCTTGGCTATCCTGTGCTGCCGGGAGTTCTTGACACCTCCCGAGGGTACATGCTGCTAGTGCTGGACTCGTAGTGGGGTAAGGGAGGGTTCTAGATGCAGACTCCACCTCCCTCGCTTCCTGGGCTTCTCCCAGGGCCTAGTGGCACAGGCAGGCAAGTGTTGCCCCTGCCTCTCCCCCAGGAACTGAGGGTCTTTGGGTGCTAGGAGCAGTTATTCTCACTCCTGTCCACAGAGCCCCCGAGCCACCTGAGGCCTCTCTGCCTCCGTGGAAGGGAGCTCTGTCCTGGGAGGTGTGGGGGGGGAGGGTGGCCCTGTGTGAATTCCCCAGCGGCAGCTTCTGCTTGGCCCCGCTGTTCCTCTGCCGCCCCCACCCCCTCCGAGGGGCGGGAAAGGTGACTCCCTGCTGCCGGCAGAGGTGGCCTCCCTCCCGGCCCTGCTGGCAGCTGGCAGCCATCCTTGTCTTCTCCTTCAGTTATCTCAGCTTTACCCCGAAGAGAATGTGGACAAACTCATTCCTTGCTTGGCTGGCTCAGACTCCTTCTATGTGGAGCGAAACCATGTGGGTCTGGAAGCGGGCCTGAGGTAGGTAAGGCTCTGGCCAGGCCGGGTCCTCCGGGCTCAGACCAGCGGCACGGGGGTGGGGGGGGGTGGGGGTGGAGGGGGGGGTGGGGATGGTGAGGGAGGGAGGCGGAGCCTGCGCACCTTCTATGTGGAGCGAAACCATGTGGGTCTGGAAGCGGGCCTGAGGTAGGTAAGGCTCTGGCCAGGCCGGGTCCTCCGGGCTCAGACCAGCGGC
>NW_012279782.1:0-1535 GCF_000151885.1 Dipodomys ordii
AGCCCTACTCTGCCAGGCACAGGAAGAACAGCCCTAGCAGAGGATCCGGGAACTGCAGGTCCCGGCTCCAGTCCTGCCACATTCTAGCAGCTCATCTCCTCCTATGCACTGACAAGTTGGGGGAGGGGGCACCTAAGAACCCCCCTCTCAGGGTGGGGGTCAGATCTGCTAGAGGAACTCCACATCAGCCCTGGACAGACAGCAGACAGAGGAGCACCAGGCCCCTGCCTGCCTGAGAGCCACACCTCACTTGCCTGGTCCTCTCCCCCGCCCCCCCCCCCCCCCCCCCCCCCCGTGTCCCCCAGCTGCCCCTCCCCCATGACCTCCGCCAGGGGAAGGTATCCTGCACAGGAACTCACCAGCCGCCCGTCCCTCAGCTGGGCCTTCACCAGACTGTCCAGGGGGAAAGAAACAATGTTGTGCAGGTTCTGAACCTGGAAGAAGCAGAGACCCCAAAGGTGACCATTCATCCAGCCTGGGGCGGGGGAGAGGCTCAGAGGATAATGTGCAAAAGACAGCCATAGGGCACGGGAAACAGACTAGAGAGAGAGAGTTGGAAAGGGGTGAGGGGCCAGGCAGCCAATGCCCTTCCCTGACTGCTCCAGCCTCAACTTGCTGTCCAGTCAACGTCACCTCTGCCCCTTGCTCACCCTCTCAACTCTCTCAGAGACCTGTGGTACACAAGTGCTGTCCTGCTCAGTTAGCTCTGTGTCTCGTCTTTTTTTGCTTGTGGTACTACGGAGGAAATCTAAAGCTCACATATGTTGGGCAAGTGCTCTACCACTGAGCCACATCCCCAGCCCTTGTTTCTTGTTTTTTGTTTTGAAACACAGTCTTGAGATGTAGCCCAATCTGACTTCACATTTGCAATCACCCTGCCTGAGCCTCCTGAGTGCTGGGATTACAGGTCTGTGCCACTATGCCTAGCTTGCATCTCCCCTTCTAATAGTAAGAGAATCCCTTTCCTGTGGAAAACCCTTTCCTGTGGTCAGATGGGGTAAACACAGGATCAGGTCTGCTTCTAGGCTAGAATGATTGGATCAGAAATGGACATGCAATCTGAGTCACCAATCAGGATCTCCCCTGGGATTTTTTTCCCCCCCTAGATCAAAGGAGATGCTGGTATGCACCTGGGCTGCTGAGAGAAGCAGAGAAAGGAATAGAAAGCCCAAGACCTGCTTCGCTCCCAGCATATCCCATTGCAGGGCCAATACATTCCCTAAAAAGAAAATCCTATTTTGAGCTGAGTTTCTGAGGTTCTGTCAGCTGCCAACCCCAAAAGTCCTCTGTAATGTTTTTCTTTTTCTTTTTTGTTGGTTGTAAGGCTTGAACTCAGGGCCTACAAACTGTCCCTGAGCTCTTCCGCTCAAGGCTAGCCTCTACTACTTTGAGCCACAGTGCCATTCCTGTTTTCTGGTGGTTAATTGGAGATAAAAGAGTCTCATGGAGGGCTGGGAAGGTGGCTCAGTGGTAGAGCACTTGCCTTGCATGCTCGAGGCCCTGGGTTTGATTCCTCAGCACCACATAAGAAAAAA
>NW_012279783.1:0-6032 GCF_000151885.1 Dipodomys ordii
TGAACTCTGGGCCTGGGCGCTGTCCCTCAGCTCTTCAGCTCAAGGCTAGCGCTCTACCACTTGAGCCACAGCGCCACTTCCGGCTTTTTTCTTTTTCCTTATGTGGTGCTGAGGAATCGAACCCAGGGCCTCAGGCATGCCAGGCAAGCGCTCTACCACTGAACCATTTTCCCAGCCTAGTCTGGTTTTTGTTTTTTTCTGCTTAGACATAGAATCTCTCGAACTTTTCTTCCCCGTCCGACTTTGAACCACGATCCTCAGACCTCAGCCTCCTGAGTAGCTAGGATTACTGACTGGCATGAACAGCAATCAGGTTTCTAGCCAACGTTTTCTCAGTGGCGTGGAGTTCAAAGCACTTCTTGCTGGGGCCATGTGGACATTTCTGACATTACTGAGCCGTTTCAGAATCCTCAGTCCAGGCAGAGGGTTGAGGGAAGCATGGACGAAGGCACGCTTCCGCCGTCCTGCCCAGTGATTTCGCAGGCCTTACTGGCACAACCAGGTATTCCCCACCCTTGAGAGACGATGTGAGAGCAATAATGAAGGGGTTTGGGGAAGTCGGGAGATCGAAAAGACAAGGCTAATACTATCTTGAAAATAAAGACCGGATGTAAATTCCAGTTATTAATTGGAAGCAGATAAACAAGCATTTGGTCTGATTGGTAAACCCAGTCTCAGGGCACACTGCCATTGATGGAGAAACAGACCTTCACGATTTGCCCTAACCCTCTGAGATGGGGCTGTGTGGCCACATGGTCACCCTCTTCCATCTTTTTGGGGCCTGTCGTCATTGGTGATGCATCTTTTATACTTGCATTATTTCACACTAAGGGAAAAATCTCTCTGGAAGCAAAATGCTTGGCTCCTGGTCGTTGTGGTTGTGACCCGTGCAGATATTAAACCCTTTAGAACCGTGTGTCAGGAGAACCTGTCTCATGCAGATTTCACTGAGCCTTTCTGCTCCCTCCAGTGTGCTCCCAGGGTGGTCCAGAGTCCTCTCAAGGCAGAGCTAATACTAATCAACAGGCTTTTAGGCAGGCTTATTATGAAGTGGTCTTTCTGGAAAAGATGTTTTTGAGACTCATGGCTTTCCACCTGGGGCTTGAACTCAGACTCTGAACACTGTCCTTTAGCTTTTTTTTTGCTCAAGGCTGGCACTCTACCACTTGAGCCACACTTTCACTTTTAGCTTTTTTGGTGGTTAGAGATGAGTATTTCATGGGCTTTCCTGCCCAGA
Organism: Dipodomys ordii; assembly: GCF_000151885.1. Classification (NCBI taxonomy): domain Eukaryota; kingdom Metazoa; phylum Chordata; class Mammalia; order Rodentia; family Heteromyidae; genus Dipodomys; species Dipodomys ordii. The sequence continues at coordinate 1,238 of NW_012279783.1, forward strand.
TTGGCATTGAAGCAGAATCCTCACGTCTCAGACTTCTGATAACAGCAGTCACTCATGATGGCATTTAGCAATGAACCAGTTTGTGTTAGTGATGAATTCATTTGTGATGGTTTCTTAGTGGATACTCTGGGCAGCCATTAGGGTGGGGAGAAGAGCTTCATTCTGCAAAGGCCACGGGTGGATGTCTCATTATAAAACAGAGATGATACCTAGCTTCCTTTCAGAGTTAAGGAAGAATAAGAACCACCGAAATCCCACTGTAGTACAACAGATGCCTCTGCTGGAGTCCTTGTCAAACCATGTAATCACATCTCCCAGACACAGTGTCCTCACCATTGAACCCACAGCGCCTGGTCCTCCATCAGTGAAGAGAGGGAAAAAGAATTTTGTTTCAAAGCTTGGTTTTCATCTTGCTTTCTGTTTATGAAAACATAGTGGTGGTTCATGTTAGTAAGATCTGAAGGTTGGGGACTTGGTTCAAGTGGTAGAATGCCTGCCTAGCAAGCCTGATGGCCGGAATTCAACTCCAATCTCACTACAGTCAATAACAAATGAGGGCTGGGAAGGTGGCTCAGTGGTAGTGTGCTTGCCTTGCATGCATGAGGCCCTGGGTTCGATTCCTCAGCACCACATAAGCAAAAAGAAAAGAGCCGGAAGTGGTGCTGTGGCTCAAGTGGTAGAGAGCTATCCTTGAGCTGAAGAGCTGAGGGACAGCGCCCAGGTCCAGAGTTCAGGCCCCATGACCAGACCTCCCCCCCAAAAAAACAACAAATTAATAAAATATAGCTGGGCACTGGCATTAAATAAGTCTCTGAAAGGATTCTAGGGGGCTGGGAAGGTGGCTCAGTGGTAGAATGCTTGCCTTGCACGCATGAGGCCCTGGGTTTGATTCCTCAGCACCACATAAGCAGAAAAAGCCAGACGTGGTGCTGTGGCTCAAGGGGTAGAGTGCTAGCCTTGAGCTGAAGAGCTGAGGGACAGTGCCCAGGCCCAGAGTTCAAGCCCCACAACCCGTGAAAAAACAAAAACAAACAAAACAAAACAAAAAAAGATTCTAGGAAATTGTAGCGATGATTACCTGAGTTAACTGCCAATCAACAGTGTGAGGGAAGCTCTTTCTCGCCATGTATCCTTTCATTTCTGCTTTTTAAAATTATCACAGGCATGCATTACTTCTTTTTTTAAAAGGTTCATTTTCAGAGGATCCTCTCAAGTTAAAAAAAAATCCTGTTGGATAAATTTGTCAAAAAAAAAAGTGTAAAGATAAGGGATTCATAAAAACTGGGAGAAGAAAAAGATCAAACATACAAGAAATGCACCTGAGTACAATGGGAACTCTTGTACTTCAGAAAAGTAAAGAATACCCCATAGTGGGGAGGGTGTGGGCCACTGTACTGCCACAGCAGGTACAGAATCTTGTCAGTCTTGGTCTGAGATCACATCAGTTAAACCTTCCTTTGTCTCCAAAGTTAAAATGTGAGTAAAAATAATTGAACCAACATTCTACAAATTTTTCCTAAGGAAATAACATGTTTTCTCCCAGTTATGTAATGATTTTTTACACTTTTCAATGATGCAAAAGCAGTACACATTCTGTGGAAACCACATCTGACATTTTGATCTTTCCTTAGGGTAGCAATATATGGTAGCAATATATGGCACAATACTTACTCGAGCTGTTAGGCAAGCTGCAATCTTAGTGATCAAGACGATTAACGAGCCGGGCGTGATGGCTCAGGCCTGTAATCCTAGCTACTCAAGAAGCTGAGATCTGAGGATTGCATTTCAAAGCCAGCCCAAGCAGGAAATGACAAGAGACTCATCTCCAATAAAGCACTCACAAAACTGGAAATGGTGCTGTGGCTCAAGTGGTAGAGCTCTAATCTTGAGCTGAAGAGCTGAGGGACAGCATCCAGGCCCAGAGTTCAAGCCCCAGAACCAAAAAAAAAAGATTAACCAGTACTATACAGTGTGCTGTGTTGAATATATAAGTATTCAGTAATGACATGAGGTGGTCAATGTATTATAACCTAGGCTTCTTGCAAGATGAATTTGCAAAAGTGTAGACTAAGGTAAGTTCTCTGAGCACGGCTAAGCTATGATGTTTTTTAAAGTTTGATTGGAGGCACAGACAGACATATATGTGTACATAAACACTATGGACAAGCATATACACACGTATGTTCGCCAGTTCACTTTCACTTGCCAATTCATCTTCTAGTGCTATACATAGAACCCTGGAAACAAATGTTTTACTCTGCCATCTGGAGAGTGCTTCTCACTTTAGTGATCCTGTTTGGTGCATTCTTACTTAAATGCAAATTCTGATCCAGTCTGAGGTTTGTCATTTGTCACAGGCTCCTAGGTGATGGGCCACACACAGTAGTGAGGACCCGGGAAGTTTGCCTGTCCCATATGACCGAAGGGGTTCCTCTCTGCACTCATGTTCTGACAAGGGGAAAGGGGAAGGGCGAACAATTTCTTTCTTCTTTTTTTGTGCCAGTCCTGAGGCTTGAACTCAGGCCCTGGGTTCTGTCTCTGTACTCAAGTCCAGCACTCTACCACTTGAACCACAGTGCCACTTCCGGCTTTTTCTGAGTTTATTATTGGAGATAAGAGTCTTACAGACTTTCCTGCCCTGGTTGGCTTCAACCCGTAATCCTCAGATACCAGGGGCTTGAACTTAGCCTGAGCGCTCTCCTTCAGCTCTAGGCTAGCGTTCTACCACTTGAGCTACAGCGCCACTTCCGGTTTTCTGCTGGTTTACTGGAGAGAAGTTTCACCAATTTTCCTGCCTGGGGTGGCTTTGAACCACGATCCTCAGATCTCTGCCTCCTGAGTAGCTAGGATTACAGGCGTGAGCCATCGGCGCCAGCCACAGTGTCTAGGGTAGCTAGGATTATAAGTATGAGCCACTGGTGTGAGTGCAGTTTCTTTTTCTTCTTCTTCCTTTCTTCTTTTTTTGTATGCTGAGGTTTTAATTGAGACCTATTCCCCCAGCCCTCTTTGCCTTAAATTTCTCAAGTAGTCTTGTTCTTTTGCCCAGCTTCCCCTTGGACTGTTATGCCTGACTTTCAATTTCCTTTTCTCATACCCACCATTTTGCTTTAAGACCCTCAAAACCTGAACATTCAAGAGAATAATGCAGTAAATACTTCTGTACTCTCCACTGAACTGCACCAGTTAACATTTTAGCAGTGTCCTTAAAAGGATGTGTTGGAGGTTGCCTATATCACTTTCCTTGTCCATTGGTAAAACCATGAGCACATTGCCTGTGGCGAGTGAGAGTCTATGGATACAAGTAGATGAGATAGAGCAGAGTTGTTTTGTTTCATTTTTGCCAGTCCTGGGGTTTGAACTCGGGGCCTGGACACTGTCCCTGAGCTTTTTTGCTCAAAGGTAGCACTCTTCCATAGTGCCACTTCTGCCTTTTTCTGTTTATGTGCAGGGCTTCATGCATGCTAGGCAAGCACTCTACCACTAAGCCACATTCCCAGCCCTTATTTTTTTTTTTTAAAGAAGAGGAAATGTGGAACAGTGGATTCAACTTCGCTATAAAGTATGGAGGGCTTAATAGTATACCCATACATGTCCTTATATGCCCATTACAACAGTGTCTTGCCTGCATTTTCCCTTTATTTTGCCATATTGTGTGAACTTACATTATGTCACAATTTAGCCCAGGCTGGCCTTCAACTTGACAACCTCCTGCCTCCGTTTCCCAAGTGCTAGGATTATCAACTTATACCATGATTCACTGCTCAATCTTAAATACTTTTTGCAACAAGTTTAATTAGAAATCCTTTCAGTAATGAAACTATAATCCAGAGTCCAAAATGTCTTGAATGAGGGCAAACACACCCTGGCTGCTTGCTTACAATAGCACATTCGTGGCATTTAATCTTCATTTTGGCCTAGTGATTTTACAGCCTATATTTAAAATTAGGAAGTTACAGAAACTTACAAAATAAAATATAGGTTGCTTTACATAAGTTCTGCTCGCCACTACACATCAACACAGACAGTCTGTTTAATTATCCCTTGTTGATTGTGTCACCCTGTCACACACACTTTTGATCTGCTTGTGCCGGTAATAGTTAGAACTTGTAGTTTGGGTTTTTTTCCCCTCCCTCCTCGAGTGCTAGGAGTGGTAAAACCCAGGGCCTTTCGCATGCCCGGCCGACTGAACTTCATCCTCAGCCTAAAACTTAGAAAATCTTTACTTGTTTTTTTTTTTTTTTTGTCAAAATGTTAAAAAGACTCTGCTTTTCTCTCGGATCCCCCGGCCGGCGCTGCGCCTGAGCCTCTCTGAGCTCGGGTCGCGCGCTCCCACTCGGGCCACAGCCCCCCTTGATTGGAGATGAGCCCCCGGGCGCGCTTGGAACCGAACCGCGATGCTGGACCTCTGCTCCTGCGCAGCTCGGTGACCGGCTTTGACTCTTCCTTCTCGGCCGCGGGTTGCGCTCACGCTGCCGGCCTCCTCGCTAGCGGCTCCGCCAGCTCCCGTCGGGTGCGCGGCCCCGTCCCCGGCGCCCAGACGCTCGCCCCTCGGGCGGGGCGCCGCTCGGTGGTTTGGAGGCAAAGGACGAGTGCTGCGGTTCCAAGGCTTGGCTCCACACAGGTTGCCTGGAGACCGAGCTGGGTGACGTCCGGGCGCCGAGGGCCCGCGGCGCGGGCGCTGTCGTTACTTCCCCGCTGACAACTCGGGGCCGCCGTCCGCCCCCTCCGGCTCTGCCCGTTGCTAAGATGGCGGCGGCGGCGTCAGGGGGCGGTGCCGCGCTTGTCCGTGGCCAAT
>NW_012279784.1:0-3137 GCF_000151885.1 Dipodomys ordii
GTTTTCTGGTGGTTTATTGGAGATAGGAGTCTCACGGTCTCTCCTGCCCAGGCTGGCTTTGAACCGCGATCCTCAGATCTCAGCCTCCTGAGTAGCTAGGATTACAAGCGTGAGCCACCAGCGCCCGGCTTCCCTCCTGTTTTTATATGAACATTTGATCAGGGCTTCCTCGTAATTCTAGATTAGAAGGAACTCCTACTTACACAACAGTATAAACTTAGTAATTAAAATGTTTGGTCATATATAAAAGCCAAAACTTTAAAGCAGGGTTGGGAATGTGGCCGAGTGGTAGAGTGCTTGCCTAGCATGCATAAAGCCCTGGGTTCGATTCTTCAGTACCACATAAGCAGAAAAAGCGGGAAGTGTTGCTATGTCTCAAGTGGTAGAGTGCTACCCTTGAGCAAAAGAAGCTCAAGGACAGGGCTCAAGTCCTGAGTTCAAGCCCCAGGACTGGTAACAAACAAACAAACAAACTTTAAAGCAAATTAATCTCCTTTGGCTTGTTACTGAGTTCTTCCCCCTCTTCCCTGGCTGCCTCTTTCTCTATTCTACTTTCTCTGTATCTCTTTCCCACTGTTGTCTCTGTAAGCTCACTAGCTCTTTTTTGCTTCTATTTTTGTGCCTTTCTCTACTTAACTTTTTCCATGCTGACATCTCTTTCATTCATTTTTTAGTTAGTTCTTGTCTAACAAGAGGGAAGGGAGGAGAGGTTACAGCAGTTTTTGAGTGGCATGATAGCTTTGGGCTAAGCTTCATAGATGGTTAAAATGAACTCACTTTTTTTTCTTCACACGACAAAGATTTTACTCTTAAATGATTATCAGTACACCAAGTAACATGTAGTAAGTTCTTAAGTCCTATCATCTAGTCATTTTGATTAAAATAAACTAACAGCAGCCCCCCAAAAGTACATTAGCCACAAATAAAAAAAAAGTACATTAGTATTCAATGTTCTAACATTTAGCCAGAATGGACTGTTTTAAGGCTGGCTGCTGCTTTGTACAAATAACTACATACTACTTTTTCATAGATAAAGCCCCTGACCTTTAAGAAAGTATAAGGGAAAAAAATTACTTAATCCTTTTCTTTCTTCAAAGAATTATAATTTTTTTGATCCTATTAAGATCTAAGGGAAAAACGTGACACTAACACATTGCTTGAGCTGAAAGGCATAGGAAAACAGACAACATAGACTCATTAAATCCCTAAGAAATAAGAGGTATAAAGATGAACCTTTGGATAAACACTAAATTTAGACACAGAAGCAAGACTGGCTACTCTGAATACAGAAATAATTTAATGTCTCTCACAGCACAGAACAGGAGCTTTGCTAAGCCTCACAGTCCACACCAAGCCATGGAAAGGCGCCTCTCTTGGCCTAGCCATTTATGCGGTAGTTCTCGTGGATTTCTGGCTGGATGTCACACACAAAGGCCAAGAGATTTTCTAGAACTGTCTCCTTGTTCTGCAGGAAGTAGTTCTGGAGGATGGTCATCTTCTCCTTAGTCTCCTTCTCCACCTCATTGCTGCAACTGCCATGGGATCCCAGGGCCGCGGCTTCCTTGGCCTTGAACTCTTTCTCCCTCTGCAGGCGGTACTGTTCGATTTCAGCCTGCGCTTCTTCTTTGGCCTGCTTCAGCCTTCGGTTCTTTCGCTTGCGGGCCTCGGACACCTTCTCGGCCGCACGCTTCTCGGCCTGCAGCAGCTGCTGAATCCCCTGCGACTGACTAGCCATGGCGGCGGAGACGCAGAGGCCGAGCAGCCCGCGCCCGAGTCCCCGCGCCACAGCCGCTCCGGTCAACTGACCCGCCGCCCGCGCCATCTGCGCTTGCGCCTCAAAATGAACTCACTTTGGGGGTAACTCTTGGGAGGTTCTTGGTAGACCCTCTTCTTTCCTGTTGCTTCTATGATCCAGATAGACACATTTCTATTTTGGGAATACATCTTATTTGATAAGATACAGGACCACAGGAGCCCGGCCTGTAATCCCAGCACTTGGAAGGCTGAGGCAGGAAGACCTCAAGTTCTAGGAGAATCTGGGATATGTAGTAAGACCTAGAATTTGAAAACAACTACAGCAGCAAAAACAAACTAAAGATCTAAGGCGATGCTGGTTGAACCAATAGAAACACTCAGGACATCTTGATTCAAATTCACTTGGACTTTCTGAGTGCATCTGACTTAGTTCACATGGGACTCAGGCAACTACGGAGAACCTATATCAGAAACTGGGAGGTGGGAAGGGTAGCCATGTCACTGAGCCAGTGTAGCCACATTGTTACTGTACTAGTTGGGATAGTTCACAATAAAAAGCAGGTGCCGGCTGGCACTGGTGGCTCACATGTGTCATCTTACCTACTTGGGAGGCTGAGATCTGAGGACTTGTTTGGGCAGGAAAGTCTGTGAGACTTTTACCTCTAGTTAATCACCAAAAAGCTAGAATTGGAGCTATGGTTCAAGTGATAGAATGCCAGCCTTGAGCATAAAAGCTCAGAGACAGTTCTCAGGCCCTGCGTTTGAGCCCTAGGACTGGTATGCATGTGCACACACAGACCTAGACACAGACACAGACACAGACACAGACACAGACACACAGACACAGACACAGACACACACAGACACAGACACAGACACACACAGACACAGACACACACAGACACAGACACACAGACACACAGACACACACACACACAGCAGGTACCATTAATAATTAAGCCAGGGCCAGTCATGGGGAAAGTGGTGAGGGATGTCTGATTATTCTAAGCTGACTCTACACTTATGTCCTCCCTTCCCTTTTCCCCCAAAAGAAGGTTAGCAACCTCCAGAATAGTTTTCTCCTAAGAAACCTCTTTACCAATCCTCTTGCAAATGTCTCTTAGATCTCTCTCTCTGCAGTACTGCAGACTGAACCCATGGGCTCACTCATGTTTGGCAAGTGTTCTGTCGCTAGAGTCACATCATTAGCTCTCTCTTAGATCTCTTTTTGTTTATTTGTTTTTGTTAGTCTTGGGGCTTAAACTCTGGGCCTGGGCACTGTCCCTCAGTTCTTCAACTGAGAGACAAGAGATAAGAGATAAGAGTTTCATGTACTTTCTTGTCCAGACTGGCTTTTTTTTTTTTTTTTTGGGTCTAGTCAT
>NW_012279785.1:0-1069 GCF_000151885.1 Dipodomys ordii
GCTCAAGTGGTAGAGCACTAGCCTTGAGCTGAAGAGCTGAGGGACAGTGCCCAGGCCCAGAGTTCAGGCCCCATGACCGGACCCAAAAAAAAAAAGATAGTATCTCACTTTTTTTTTTTGCCTGAACTGGCCTCAAATCACCATCCTCCTACTCTCTGCTTCCTGAGTAGCTATGATTACAGCCATGAGCCACCACACCCAACAACAGTAGGATTTTTGAGCCAATATCTATACTGTCTTATCTCTTTAAGCCAATAGAAATAAGATTAAACAAATAAGATTAAATAATTTAAAGTTTTGCTTGTTTGGTTTTGACTATATTTAAATCAGAAGAAGGATTAAGAGTTTAGAAATACTTATCTGGCAGCGCTTAGAGGATATATTGTGAGAGAACTATTTAAAAAAATAATAAATAAAAGCCTAAGCCTGGCACTGGCAGCTCTCGTCTGTAATCTTAACTACTCAAGAGGTTTAGATTTGAGGATCAAGGTTCAAAGCCATCCTGGGCAGGAAAGTCCATGAGACTTTTATCTCCAATCAACCACTAAAACACCAAAAGTGGTGCTATGGCTCAAAGTGGTAGAGTGCTCTAGCCTTGAGCAAAAGAGCTCAGGAACAATGCCCAGGCCCTAAGTTCAAGTCCCATGACCAATAAAAAATATTAAAAACACCTAAAAGCAGGTTGGCTGCTTTAAGAATTCTGGTAGGGAGCACAGAGTTTATACCTAAAAGTATAGGATAAAATTTGTGCCCAGAAACTAGTTGCATAAATACCACATACATAATGAAATTAATACAGACCAAGTGGGAATGACAATAGAAGAAAAAGAGTTTAGGGGAAGAGGGATTGTCAGTAGTGGGGCTGAACTCAGGGCCTAGGCAACATCCCTGAGCTTTTTCATTCAAGGCTAACTCTACCACTTTGAGCCACAGTACCACTTCCAGTTTTCTGTGGTTAATTGGGGATAAGAGTTTCATGGATGGGGGGGAGGGGGGAGGCTGGGAAGGGATGGGAAGGGTAAACAAAGGAGGAGGCTGCAATGCTTGGTAAGAAATGTACGCATTATCC
>NW_012279786.1:0-2274 GCF_000151885.1 Dipodomys ordii
GGCTCAAGGCTAGCACCCTACCACTTAAGCCACAGCACCACTTCTGGCTTTTTTGTGCTCATGTGGTGCTGAGGAAATGAACTCAGGGCCTCATGCATGCAAGGCAAGCGCTCTACCACTGAGCCACCTTCCCAACTCTTTTTGTTTCTTTTGTATATTCTTCCCCCTATGATATATCTCATGTTGTCACTGTATTTGATTTTGGTACCCTGAATCTTGTATATACATGTATCTAAGTTGGGGAAGGGAAGGGGAATAACAAAATGCTTAAACAAGGACACAGGATGACCCATTGCAATGATACTCACAAGAAGCTATGTCGGAAAGGAACTTTACAACTTCTGGGGGAGCCAGGGAGAGGTGGGAGAGGGAAGGGATAGGAGAAGAAAAACAAAGGAGGGGATACCAATTCTCAACAAGGAATGTACTCATTACCTTACTCATGTAACTTTAATCCCTCTGTGCAGCATCTTTACAATAAAATAAGATTTAAAAAGAAGAATTTACAACTCTTTCTTAGTAAATTTGCTATGATGGAGAAAAGTAAAAAATGTGATGTAGTTCCTTTATGTGTGCAAAAGATATCATTTGGGCATTGCTCTATGCCTCAAAGCATGTAAGGATGGATTACTGGTAAAACTAGACTTTTAGAAACATTTTGATCCCATAGAAAATCTAAATTTTTGATATGATAGACTATGATATGAATTTTTATATGTAATACTATTTTCTTGTTATAATGCCAGCAATTGAACATAAGGCCTTTTGCATGATAGGTAAGCACTCTACCAAAAAACATACCAGTTCATCTTAATTTATTTTTATTCATAATACCATTGAATGCTGTGAATCAGGACCTTAATTTATTTTTTCATAGGGAATATTTCAAGTATAAAATACATTTCTTATTCTTTTCTTCTTCAGGTTTTTCTGACTTTGTTTCCACAAAACAATTATTACACTACTATTCTCTTCAGTCTGAAATACACAAAGAACTAGTAATCTGCATCAATAATCATCTGTGGATCTACATATGCACACATATACAGATGCACATATAGACATTTGTATAGATATATATATACACACACAGATATATACATATGTATGTTGCTAAAGCTCTGTCAAAACTTTTCCTAGTTTTTTTTTCCTATATATAGACACAAAAGAAAATACAAGGAAATATACGGGTAATAGATGTAACAGCTTCAAACAGAGATCCTGCAGTATCTGTCTGTTAAATAAAACTTATTAGCTGGGCGCCTGTGGCTCACACCTGTAATCCTATCTACTCAGGAGGCAGAGATCTGGGGATTGCAGTTCAAAGGCAGCCTGGCCAGGAAAGTACTTGAGACTCTTATCTCCAATAATCCAATAGAAAACTGGAAATGTCACTGTGGCTCAAGCGGGAGAGCGCTCGCCTTGAGCTGAAGAGCATAGGGACAGCGCCCAAGCCTAGAGTTCAAGCCCCATGACTGGCAAAAATAAATAAATAAATACATATATACATACAATAAAATAAAACTGTTATTTATGGTGTTTAAATAAAATGAAATAAGTTGTATTATAATTGTTGGGCATTAAAATAAAGTAGTTTCTTTGAGAATTTGTTGTTGGGGAATTAATTTTTTGAGTTCCAGGTATATTTTAGATATGAGACCCTTGTCCATTGTATGGCTAGTGAAGATCTTCTCCCAATCCGTGGGCTTTCTATTGATCATGCTAGCTATGTCATTTGCCATGCAGAAGCTCTGCACTTTCATGCAGTCCCATTTGTCCAACCTTTCTCTGATTTTTTTTGTGTTTCAATAAATAAGTGGGATAAAGACTTAAAGAGAAACTTCTCTGAAGAGGAAAGAAGGATGGCCAATAGACATGTGAAGAAACGCTCAAACTCCCTAGCCATAAAAAAAATGCAAATCAAAAAAACAGTTAGAATAGATATAATCAAGAACTCTAATAACAACAGGTGCTGGAGGGGATGTGGACAGAAGGGAACCTTACTGCATTGTTGGTGGGAGTGTAAACTTTTTCAACTACTTTGGAAAGCAATATGAATGTTCCTCCAAAGACTCCATATAGAGCTCCCCTATGACCAAGTAATCCCACTTTTGGGCATTTCCCCAAATGATCACTAACAAGGCCATACTAAAGTTACCAGCACAACTATGTTTATTGCAGTATTATTTACCATAAATAAGATATGGAACCAACCCAGATGCCCCTCAGTAGATGAATGGATCAATAAAATTATATATATATATATATATATAT
>NW_012279787.1:0-3971 GCF_000151885.1 Dipodomys ordii
AGTGCCACTTCTGGCTTTTTTCTTTTTGCTTATGTGGTGCTGAGGAATCGAACCCAGGGCCTCAGGCATGCAAGGCAAGTGCTCTACCACTGAGCTATCTTCCCAGCCCTCCAGCCCCACAACTTCTGTTTTTTTTTTTTTTTTTCCTGTTTAGGTGGTACTAAGGAATTGAACCCAAGGCTTCATGCATGCTAGGCAAACACTCTACCACTAAGCCACATTCCCAAACCCCATATTACTTTTTAGCTGACTACCAAGATGGCTAGAGGAATGTTTAGGAGCGGTTGAGGTATTGGGATAGGTATTTTGGTTTGAATTCTTATAGGAGAAACATTGCATAGTAACTTTTATTTTGGGGGGGGGGTCTGGTTGTGGGGCCTGAACTCTGGGCCTGGGCGCTGTCCCTCAAGGCTAGCGCTCTTCCACTTGAGCCACAGTGCCACTTCCGGCTTTTTTCCTTTTTGCTTATGTGGTGCTGGGGAATTGAACCCAGGGCCTCATGCATGCAAGACAAGCGCTCTACCACTGAGCCACCTTCCCAGCTCCGCATAGTAACTTAAGAGTGGGAAAACCTAGTATCTTCCTGAATAACCTAGAATAAGTTAGAGATACCTTGCCAGTTATCTTTCCACTAAACTCAGGGGCTTGTGTAGCAAAGATTGCACACTAGCAGCTGCTGGTGGTCTAATGGCAAAAGTAAGCAGGACTTAAAGATCTGAATATTTTTAGATTTTCAGATATTCTGTACTCTAGTTATCTTTAATTTGTATTAGTTGTCTACCTCTTGGAGATTTTAGTCTGCTCATGACCAAGCTACATACATATTAGGTTTCTAATATTATTAATTTGGAAAATAATGGTGTGCCTTACTTGGTAGAACTATCAAGCTATGCATTTGGCGTCCACTGGCCATATAATGTATTGTCCAAACTGGAACTTATTTTTTTTGGTGGGTGGGAGGGGGTCAGTCAGGAGGCTTGAACCCTGGGCCTGGGTGCTCTACCACTTGAGCCACAGTGCCACTTCTGCTTTTCTGTGGTTAGTTGGAGATAAGAGTCTCATGGACTTTTTTGCCCTGGCTGGCTTTTAAACCATGATCTTCAGATTTCAGCCTCCTGAGTAGCTAGGATTACAGGCCTGAGCCCTGCTCAACTGGAACATTTTTGAGTAGGCCCAGATAGCAGGCTTAAATGGTAGAGTATAAAGTCACAGATTGTATCTTTTTAAGACTCTTAGATGTGGTTCTCCTTCCTTTCAAGTTGGACTTAGGGCCTAGGCACTGTTCTTTAGTTCTGCTGTACAATACTGGCACTCAACCATTTGAGCCACAGTTCCACTTCTGGCTGTTTGGTCGTTAATCAGAGTTAAGAGTCTCATAGATTTTCCGGTATGAGCTGGCTTGATCTTAGCTTCTTGAGTAGCTGGGCCTATAGGCTTGAACTACTGGCTCTCTGCTTAACGTTCTTTCTGGAGTTCTCAACTGCGTTTTACTTTTTGTGTAACATTGGTAATTTAATCTTATGGCTCTTTTTTCCCCTCTCTCCTCTCCCCTCTCTCCTCTCTCCTCTCCCTTTTCTCCTCTCCTCTCTCCCCTCTCCTTTCTCCCTTCTCCTCTTTGTTTTTTTCTGACAGGATCTCACTATGTTCACACTGTCTTTGAGCTTTCTATGTAGCCCAGGCTGGCTCAAACTCAACCTTTCTGCTTATGTATACTGAGTATTGAAATTACAGGCCTTTTCTACTATGCCTGGTCCTGAATGTATACCTTTTAAGATTTTTCTTTTTTTCTTCTTTTTTTTGGGTCCGGTCGTGGGGCCTGAACTCTGGGCCTGGGCACTGTCCCTCAGCTCTTCAGCTCAAGGCTAGCGCTCTACCACTTGAGCCACAGCGCCACTTCCAGTTTTCTAGTAGTTTATTGGAGATAAGAGTCTCATGGGTTTTCCTGCCTAGACTGGCTTTGAACTGCCATCCTCACATCTCAGCCTCCTGAGTAGCTAGGATTTATAGGCGTGAGCCACCAGCGTCCAACTACAATTTGTAAATTTCATGGGTTAATAATATTAAGGATAGACATTTGATAGTGGATTGTTTTTTGTTTTTTGGGTCCAGTCGTGGGGCCTGGGTCCTGGGTGCTGTCCCTCAGCTCTTCAGCTCAAGGCTAGTGCTCTACCACTTGAGCCACAGCACCACTTCCGGCTTTTTTCTTATATGGTGCTGAGGAATCGAACCCAGGGCCTCAGGCATGCAAGGCAAGCGCTCTACCACTGAGCCACCTTCCCAGCCCCCAAGGAACAGCTTTTTAAGCAATGATGAATTCATTTAGGAGATGTTGTGGTGCTTTGTTGTTGTTGCTGCTGCGGTTTGTTTTTTGTGCCATTCCTGGGGCTTGAACTCAGTACCTAGACATTGTCCCTGAGCTTTTGTGCTCCAGGCTAGAGCTCTTATCACGAAAGCCAGAGGTCCACTTCCAGATTTTGGGTAGTTAATTTTAAGAGTCTCATGGACCTTGCTGCCTGGGATTGCTTTGAACCCTGACCCTCAGCTCTCAGCTTCCTAAGTAGCTAGGATTGTAAGTATTGGCCTCCTGTGATTGGCTTATAATGCCTTTTAAGGCATCCAGATTTTAAGGCATCCATCTTGCTGTTACTCTGGAAGCTAGAAGATTTACATATTTTAAAACCTGCTGATCTATTGGATGTAATCACTGAGAGTAGAGCATAATTTGAAGAGAGGGACCAGGACAGAATTTGTGGTAGGGAATATATTATACTGTGAGGAGTTGGAGAAAATGGTCATGAAGGTAACAAAAAGGCTGTTGGAGATTAGTACTCTGTGTACTATGGTTCCAGACCTTATGATGAACAAGGGCAAGTAATTTGAATAGTTTTAGAGAAGACAAGATAAGTTAAATTCAAGGGGTACTGATTTATTTGGCAGGTATAAGTGTGATTATAGCTGTTAAAGTTCTTGGGGGTACTGATTTGGCAGTATAATTATAGCTGTCAGTGAAAGGTAGGTAGAAAGGTGAAATAGAGGCCAGGTAAGACTTCACTCTACCTTGAGGAGGACTGATGGTGGGTTGTTGGAGGATATGAGAAAGGGTTGCATTCAGAGAGAGAGAGAGAGAGTGTGTGATCTTTAAGGACTTAAGATGGGGAATGGTAAAGAAGTAAGAATGAGGTAAATGTAGAGATTCCTGTTATTAGAAACCTGTTTCTAAAATTAACCATTTCCTGATGAATAGGAGATGAAGGTGAGTGAACAGTGTAGTGTGGTCATAGTTGAATTGATTTGAGCTCATGATATGATGGATGGCAGAGACATAAAGTAAAATTCACTAATTATCAGTTCTTCCCTGCTTCACCACAAGTACCTGAAACCTACTGTCAGCTCTATCTGTGTCGTAGACTTCATATGTTAACTCATCCCCCCAGGTGTGTAGTACAATGCCTATTTTAGAGGTAAGAATGGGTTTGGAGAAGTTATGTAATATACTTGAAGTCATTTAATTAGTGATGGACTTCACTTGTTCTGATCCCATTGTCTTTAATTCTGATCAAGAGATTGAGAAGAGAAAATCAGGTAGAAAAGGTTAGTATTTGATGCAGCTACCTTGGAAAAAATAATCATTTTTCAAATAGAGAAGAGAGGAATTTATGACATCGCCAATTTCACTTTGGGACTCTATGCCAATTACCACCCCACCCCCACCTGAACGTGACTTGAAAATAGGGCTGATTGGTAGAAATAGAAGATTAGAATTAGTGTTCTTTCTGTATAAGCTTTGAGGCATAACCTGTTGTTGTTTATAAGTCTTGGTAGAGTTCACAGGCAGGAGGTGAGCACTGTAACCCTCTAAGATTCTGTCACTGGCAAATTGTGCTGTGAAATATCTGGGTATCTTCATGGCTCTTGCAGGTTTTTTTTGGCAGGGGGGAATCTGGTTGTGGGGCCTGAACTCTGGGCCTGGG
>NW_012279788.1:0-1847 GCF_000151885.1 Dipodomys ordii
GAAGGAGAAAGATTGGGATTGGGGGGGAGGGGGGAGGCTGGGAAGGGATGTGAAGGGTAAACAAAAGGAGGAGGCTGCAATGCTTGGTAAGAAATGTACGCATTATCCTGCCCATGTAATTGTAACCCCTCTGTACAGTATCTTCACAAATAAAATAAAGAAAGTAAGTTGTTACATAACTAAAGATAAGGAAAAGGCAGATGGAAAATTGATGAGGCAAAGACATGGAGTAGTTGTCATAAATAGTAGAAACTTTATTTGTCTGGAAATAGATTTTATGAGAGAAGTATGTGTGAAAGTTAATGGATTGGGGATGAAAGAAGGGTGAAGAAAGTACTTTAGTATCCTGGACTAAAAATTTTGGGAGAAAAGAAAAAGGGAAAGAAACAAAGAAGGAGGGATGTAGAAAGGGAGGAGGGAGGGAGAGAAGTACAGGAATGGCCACATGAGCAGCTTTCACTTTATACCATTTTTTGCTTACAAGTATATATGATGTTAGCAAATTTTCTTCAAGGATAGTGAGGAACATTCTTTTTTATTTTGCCTGTATTAGTAGGAATAGCACAATGTTAAGTTTTACAATAAAAGGAGAAAGAGTGTTATTTCATGGTTTAAAGAGTGAGTGATGGGTTTGCTTTGGTTGGTCCATAATAGCTCAAAGGTCCAAGTGGTGCAATGTCCACTGGAGGATGAATTGCTTAGAGTTATCAGGAAGTACCTAGCTGAACTGTCACGTAGCCGTAATGTTTTCAGAAGACTCTTACTGAATTTGGTCTAGGGTGAATGATCATGCCCAGCATTGTGACTACACACATCATACTTATAAACTTTGCTTACCTTTTCCTCTTCATGCCCTTAGAATAAAGACTCACTAGCTTGGATTCTGAAGACACATTTTTTTTAAAAAGCTGGAGACAGTTTTATTTTACATCATGAAAAGTTCCAATCACTTAGAAAAGAAGAATAGTACAATTGAGCAACATATATATATGCTGCAGCTTCAACAAAGATCATTTATCACCAGCTTTATTTCCATTGTATTCCCATACACGAACAACCTCTCCAGGATCATCCTAAAGAAAGTCAGATATTAGATCCAATTTGTCAATTTTCTAGTACATACATGTAGATATGATTTGAGAATAGGATATCATTTGAATGCAGTGTGTATGTGATTGCCCTAGGAGAAATTAGAGTATAAAAAGAAAGTTAAGATTTGAAGAATTTCATCATTAGAAGGTTGAATAGAAGGGAATAGAAATACTAAAGAACAAGAGAACTCAAATATAATTTTGTCATAAAACCAGTGGAAGACAGCTGCATAAAGAGGGTATTATTACATCTAGAGTTGATGTAAGTGGAGGATAAAAATAATGTCCATTTGCTTATGTAACATGAATGTCATTGGTTATTCACTAGTATATTTGAGAGGGAAAAATAGTGGTGTGTGTAGATGGGAGGATAAAGTGTGGAAATAGAGACAGTGAGTTTCGAGACATGGGTAATAACAAAGTTTTTAAAAAAAGTATTTTTATTAATTTTAGTTTTCATGGAAAAGTTTTAAACAGAGAAATTTATTACGGAATATAATTGACCATGGCTTTTGGCTTGTGGAAGGAGGAAGGGCTTCATAGCTCAGATAAAAGTATTAATCAAGAAATTTTAATTCATATTGCTTAATGCAATTCCATTTGTCCAACCTTTCTTTAATTTCATATGTTTCTGGGTCTTTATTAAGAAAATTTTAGCCTGTGCCAAGGAGCCCCAGAGTTTTTCCTATTTTTTGTAATGGTTTCGGAGTATCTTCTTTTACCTCAAATTCTTTGATCCATTTGGAATTGATTCTG
>NW_012279789.1:0-2372 GCF_000151885.1 Dipodomys ordii
ACACACACACACACACACACACACACACACACACACACACACACACACAGTCAAAGAAAAACATGCCCCTAAATTAACATCAGAGCTCAAATACTGCTTCCTAGAACTGATATTTGTGTTCAGACTCCTCCCCTCACAGATTCTTTCTTTCCCGTCCTTAAATATTATATACTAGCAGAATGTGTTGGGAATGACATTGGTAAAAGAATGTATGGGAGTATGCTAGAATATTGTTGGCATGATGGCCAGGGTGGTCCGAGGAAGCTGTAGCAAGTGACCAGAGCTGTGAGCTTTCCAAGGCTTAGGCAGCTTCTGAGTCTCAGATCCTTATCTATCTACTCTGCACCACGGGCAGATAGGCAGCAAAGCATATCTGTTATCTCTCTCTTTTTTAATGCCATTACTGGGGCTTGAACTCAGGGCTGGGGCATGGTCCCTTAGCGTGTTTGCTCAAGGCTAGTGCTCTACCACTTTAGCCACAGCCCCACTTCTGGCTTTTTACCAGAAGTTAATTGAAGATAAGAGTCTCACAAACTTTCCTGCCTGGGCTGGCTTTGAATCATGATCTTCAAATGTCAACCTCTGCCTAGCTAGGATTAGAGGCATGAGCTACTGGTGCTTGGCACATCTCTAAATGTCTTCAATTACAGAACACAGTGCTTTTCAAACGATCCTTAGAGGGAAGTATCTGCTGGTTTTCCCCAGTCATTCCTAAGCCAGAACATGGTCCTATGGTGTATGATCAGGAAGTGGCTTGAGTCCCATGGACCTCATGCAAGATTGGCATTGGGATCTGTGCTGTTCTCTGCTCGGTGAGACAAATTCCCAGCCACTCACTTGAATATCACATCAATGTCAGATTGCTGTGATTGCTGTGTTTACATGCTGACTCTCAATTTCTATACTTAACTCATCTGTTAGTATATTTTGAATGGCACCGCTCCCTCTGCCTTATCTTAACAATACTACCTTAGAATAAAAAGCAGAAAAAACTTACAAAGATAAAATTTTAGTCACAAAAATAGAAACTGTGCAGCAGGTATGTATCACCCTCTGTTTTATAGATAGATCTTGGCATCACAGAGTGTGAACATTGTGATCAGGCACACCTGTGGCTGTGTTTGAATTCCAGCCCAGCTGCTTGCCAGCTGTGGTTCCGTTGGACACATATTTACTTCTTCTCAGAGCCCCTGTTTCTGCCTTGCATCTCAAGCTCATAAAGGATTGCACTGAAGGTTAAATACCTTGTGCAGAGTAACCAGAAACGTGCAAGGAGGTTTATTGTTGTACTGTGTATTTGGTGTCTTCTAGTCTAAACTTTGTTATTTTAGTTGACTCTAGATGCATGTTATGGCTTGAATATGGCTTGAGCGTCTTCCAAGCTTGTATGCATTGGAGTCAACCCTATTGTGAGTTACTAAGTGAGTAGAAACTTAAATCAGACCATGGTGCTAATAGAGGGGACCTTTAGGAAATGATTAGGACTAGATAAATTTCATTGAGTTGGGACTACCATTAAATACTGGGACCACCATTAAATACTGGTGCCTTTATGAGGGAGGGAATAGACCGAAGCACCCACATACATACTTCCTGTCTCTGCCCACATGATGCCCTATGCTTCCTCAGGGCTCATCTAGCAAAAAGGCCATAATTAGATGTGAGCCCTTGAACCTTCAGTACCACGAGTCCAAATCAACCTCTGCCCTTCGTAAGGTGTCTCTGCTCAGTTATTTCATAATTGTGTTGACTAAAACAATACAGTCACACACATTGCTTTCCTCCCCCAAGTCCAAACTGTTTTTCCATTTGAGCCTGCAGGAAGTTCTTATAGATGCCACAATTGTAATTGTACCTTATAACAATTCTGGTCACCTTCAGGCCTCAATTTAAGTTAAAGATACACTATGGAAAAAATACTGAACTTATGACACACTTTGGTATGAATAAAACTTTCTTTGGCAGTTTATTAAATGCAGTTTCTGAAGCTCAGCATCTCTGATTTAGCTTTCTTTGAATAAAACTCTGGATTTATAAGCACTAGCTGGCCTCCACCTTCACCTCCAGATGATCTTGATGAATGTAGTCTATGAATCACACCTTAAAATGCCATTGTGACTGTAAACGGACAGTGCAAGAGGTCAAAGTAATGGAACCATTCTGTGCCTTGATTGAGGTGATAAATAACTGAACTTACATCAGCAATAAAATGGCACAGATTTACTACACTAAACACACACACATACACACACAATCTAGACTGTGAATGTGCTATAGAAGCAATCTCGGCACCTAGGGTTTTTGTCTTCGCTAGTTTATGTTCCTAAGTAACACACACACACACACACACACACACACACACACACACACAC
>NW_012279790.1:0-2906 GCF_000151885.1 Dipodomys ordii
CCCCCACAGTATAACCCCTGCTTTCACTGTATTTGATGTCGGTATAATTTGTGGAGGGGAAGGGGAAAAACAAGTCGTTTAAATAAGGATACAAGATACAAGTGGACCCATTGCAACAATGAGAAGTACAAGTTGTCATGTTGAAAACAAACTTTACAACTTTGGTGGGGGAGGGAGAGGATTGGGTGGAGGAGAGGGGGGAGGATGGGAAGGGATGGGAGGGGTAAACAAAGGAGGAGGCTACAATGCTTGATAAGAAATTTACTCACTACCTTGCCCATGTAATTGTAACCCCTCTGTACAGTATTTTCACAATAAAAAATAAAAAGTAAAAAGAGTGTCACAGACTTTCTTGCCGGGGCTGGCTTTGAACCAGGATCCTCAGATCTCAGCCTCCTAAGTAGCTAGGACTACAGGTGTGAGCCACAAGTGCCTAGTTCCTCCCCCTTTTTCTGCCCACAAATTGCATAGTTCATTTTCTGTGTAGCATCTGATCTTTCCTACCTCTCTGCTTTCTGTTTCTTACATTGACATTCTAACTAAATTTGATACACAGACATATGTACATGTATTCATGCATATATATACATATATATGTGTGCATATATGTGATGTATATGTACACACACATACATAGGTATTCACATACACACACACAAACACACTCACACACACACACACACACACACACACACACATATATATGTCTTGCTTTGTTTTATTGGTACTGGGGCTTGAACTCAGAGCCTCACACTAGGCAGGTAATCTACCACTTGAGCCACTAGCCCAGCCTCAATTTTACCTATTTAATAAATATAAAAACAGTAACTAAATTATGAGCTGTAGAACCAGACTGCTTGAATTTGAATACTATCTTAGATGTGAAAATGTTGAAGTTACTTCATTCTTGGTTTCTTACTTTAAGAGTGTGTAAAGTAGGATTAAGTCATCATAGCTACCTCAAAAGTCGTCAAGAAAACTAGGTGAGTAAATGCTCAAAACACTGCTTCACATAGAATAAGCACTCACTGAATACCAGACATGATTCGGTACTCCCTTTCCATCCTCCAGGCACCTCGTCATCAGACCAGTGTCCCTCAAGGACAACACCTGAACCATTGATTCGGCCTAACTCGTATTTTTGTCATAAGCTTGCAATGGGTTATTTTCACTTTAACTCAACAAGTTTTAGGCATAAGCTTTATAAATTAGAAACTACTAATGCTGTCATGTAAGTCCCCGAAGCTGATACAACAAACTTTTACCCAGATTTTTCCACTTCAAACTAATCTTCCAACTGCACTGACTTTCCTCTTTGGCTGTTAGTTCTTTCCCTTCTCCATGGCATATTCCCCAGTGTAGTGTCTTTCATCTTATGTTTTTTTCACTCTTTTATCTGTGTGAACATAAAGAGGGGAAATGAAGGAGTTGAGAAAAAGAGGAAAACAAAACAAGGCTGTTCCTGAGGTAACTATAAGGGACAGGGGTAGCAGACCTTCACTCTACACACCCTGAGCCTACAGGATATGCCAAACACAGTACCCCTGCAGAACCTTTGGCAGTGCTTCCCAAATAATAGCTTTGCAGGCCACACTCTCCAGTTCTTGCATGTCTGTGAGGGAAGCCCAGGATCTTGGAAGTTCAACAGAACCTTCAGGGTTCTGTTGAACATTCACCTTTAAGAACCATGGGTTCAGAATGGCTCCCCTGGCTGTTGCTTCTGACAAGACTTTGACCTGGCTTGGGGTGAGAGTAATGTCATTATCTTACTAACACATACCCTCTTTTGCTATGGTCTCTTGCTAAGATTCTACTTCTGTTCCAGATATTGTGCTTGCATCCAAGGAAAACCCACTTAGGCCCTTTCCTGGGAGAAAAAGTCCAGAAATGACCTCAAATTTACTACATTAGTAGTAATCTGCTCCAAGGTGTTTCTTTGATATTAAATGCTTTCCCAGGCCTGTCAGTGTATCACTCTACTTCTCTTTGTCTCTCTGCCTGCCTGTTTAATGCGTTGATTAACATGTCCCCCACAAGTCCCCACCAACAAGAGTGGCTATGACTCATAAAACCACAAAAAATAAATCTTTTAGCCCCTTTTCTTATTCCTTCTATTATTTCAGGCGATTCCTCCATATTACTTATTTCTTACTAAAATTGGCAATATGTGAAGGTATTTTCTTTCTACAAAATGAAGAACCTACAGCTAAAACTCAAGTTCCAGACTCTGGAACCCACTTCAGACAGCATACTAACATTATGTGCTGTGAATCCTTCTGGAAATGATTCTGTGCATTACACATATGGAAATGTATACAGAGAATATCGGAGGAGTTGGCCTTGTATTTGTATTTGTCATTGAATTCTCCCACACTGCAAGTATTGATCTGTAGGTTGTTTTGTTTCTTCATGGTTTCTGCATATTTTATAAAGCTCTCTCTCTCTCTCTTTTTGTTTGGTCGATCATAGGGGCTGAACTCTGGGCTTGGGCGCTGTCTCTCAGCTCTTCAGCTCAAGCACCCTACCACTTGAGCCACAGCACCACTTCTGACTTTTTTCTACTTATGTGGTGCTGGGGAATCAAATCCAGGGCCTCATGAATGCAAGGCAAGCACTCTACCACTAAGCCAACTTGCCAGCCCTCTCTGTCTCACTTTTTTAAAAAAGGAAAGCTACATTATATTTTATGAGATCTATGTTCCATTATTTATTTAATATTGACCCTATTGATGAAGTTTAGCTCTTATAAAAAAAAAGCTGCAATAAATATCCTATGTGCTCACATGAGCTTATCTCAGGAATGACTGAGATGTTTATTGCAGCATTATTTACCATAGCTAAGATATGGAACCAACCCAGATGCCCCTCAGTAGATGAATGGATCAAGAAAATGTGGTATATATACA
>NW_012279791.1:0-2735 GCF_000151885.1 Dipodomys ordii
AAGCTCTCTACCACTGAGCCACTTTCCCAGCCCTATATTGCATCTTATAAGTCAGAATCTCCCTGCATTCAGAGTGCTATCTCCACATTGGCTGTGTGAGAGATGTATTTATAGCAGAGGAGCCAGATCTCTGACTGTGCATAAGAGTTATCTCTCACTCTAAGATTTATTCATAAAACTTGACTGAAACATTTGCAGTAAGTGTTATTTCCTGTTCATCAGATTCAGTTTGCCTAATGTTATCAGTGGAGTAAGCCCATCAACATTTGCTGTGCAAAATGTTAAGAGGATCAAGATCTTTGCAGACTGTATCATGGCTAAGAGCCAAAGAGCTGCCATATGTAAAATCAAAACTATACAGGTATGGCTAGGATAGCATTTTCCATATCGGTGTTAGGATCTATGATTTG
This sequence comes from Dipodomys ordii, assembly GCF_000151885.1. NCBI lineage: Eukaryota > Metazoa > Chordata > Mammalia > Rodentia > Heteromyidae > Dipodomys > Dipodomys ordii. The sequence goes on from NW_012279791.1 coordinate 411, forward strand.
TTCCAGCAAAAACTATTGCACTTGGAAATGCTGCTGCCAATGAATCATCCCTGATTAATGTTAAGATAATCAACTCATGTTTTGAGGTGCATCTCAGATCCAATAAACACATTAAATTAAGATGTGATATGAGTCAACACTTGTGACTCATTCAAGTATATCATGTTGTTAGTGATCTCTGAAATTCCTCCAGTGATTCCTATCTTTTGGTTTGCCCTCCTGATAGGAAAGACATTCTAACAGCTTCCACTTGACTTTTCTGACCTGAATGGCCCTTCGTCCATAAATGTGAAGGAACCAATATGGAGACACGAAAAGCTGCCAAGTATGTGGAACAATGTTCTATTCTAAAACTAGGGAAAACAGCTTTTCAAAACCTACTAAATTCAAACTTGACGTATAACTGAATTTATCTGTGGCCTGACCACCATAACCTCCAACTTGAATGAGACACTAGTAATTGGATGAAATATAGATAAGTGGTATTTTGGAGCTCTTACAATGAGAGTCTGAGACAGAATAAGCTATAATGAGCAATCTGTTTTGAATACTGGTTAATTTTTTTTTGGGGGGGGGGGTCCGGTTGTGGGGCCTGAACTCTGGACCTGGGCGCTGTCCCTCAGCTCTTCAGTTCAAGGCTAGGGCTCTACCTCTTGAGCCACAGTGCCACTCACGGCTTTCTTCTTTTTGCTTATATGGTGCTGAGGAATCGAACCCAGGGCCTCAAGCATGCAAGGCAAGTGCTCTACCACTGAGCCACCTTCCCAGCCCCTGGTTAATTTTTTTTTTTATAAAATGCTTTCTAAAATTAACTGATCAAATTCTTGTTGAATTATAGGCATTTAAATTTTTTATTTCTCTCTAATTATACTCTTGAATATAATTTTTTGCAGGGCCTGGAGCTTGAACTCAGAGCCTGGGCACTGTCTTTGAGCCTCTCTGTGCTCAAGGCTAGCATTCTACCATTTGAGCTTTTTCTATCATTTCTGGCTTTTTTTGTTTATGTGGTACTGAGGAATCGAACCAGGGCTTCTTGCATGCTAGGCAAGCACTCTATCACTAAGCCACCTTCCCAGCCCTTAAATATAATTAATTGTATTGGACCATAAAATCCTTAAGGAGTAGACTTAGGACCTAAACTTTGTAATTCTGTAGTTTGCATAATTGTTCAAGTATTTAATAAGTAAACTTCAACTTGGTTATGAACATCTTTCTCAAGTGGTGAAATTGACTAGTTGTAATTGAAGAAATCAGCAGGTAAGATGCGCATATAAGGATGTGCAAAAGTTACATGATTAGCTCAGGACAGAATCTTCGAGCAACTATTAACTTGAATGGGGAGGGAGTGGTGTGAGTAGTTATTTCATGCACTTCCAGTGGGAAACTTCCAGATTCTTCTGCTGAAGAAATATTTGGGTGGGAATGTTTAAGAACTAAAGATCTTGTCTTTAATGTTCTTATAATGTACTATGTGATTTTTTTTTGGTTTCTTTTGAATGTTCTTCCCCCATGGTATAAGCCCTGTTTTCACTGTATTTGATTCCGGTGCCCTGCATCTTGTATATACATTTTTCTAATTTGGGGAAGGGAAGAGAAATAACAAAATGCTGAAATAAGGATACAGGTTTACCCATTGTAACAATGAGATGTACAAGACACTATGTTGAAAATGAACTTTACAACTTCAGGGTGAGGGGAGGGAGGAGTTGGGGAGGTAGGGAGGAAAGGGATGGTAGGGGAAAAACAAAGGAGGGGGTAACAATGCTTGATAGGAAATGTACTCATTACCTTACTCATGTAATTGTAACCCCTCTGTACAATATCTTTTAAATATATATTTAATTAAAAAAAGAAATAAAGATCTAAGTTAATGTTATCTATGGGATACTTAGGAACCTAATTAAGATGTTCTGTGGTTAGCCAGGACTTTCCAACAATTTTGAGTTAGAATAAGCAACTATCTTTTCCATTTTCATCTAAACTAAGAATTGTCAAGGAGTTATAGTACAATAAAACGGCATGTTTTAAAAATATTTAAAAGAATTCAAACTATTCACTGAACCCATACATAAAAAACTTGTCGAATGCAAACTTGCCTAGATGTATAGACAAGTTAAATACAATCTCCTAGCCAGGTGTTGGCAGCTCTTACCTGTAATCCTAGCTACTCAGGAGGCTAAGATCTGAGGGTCATGATTCAAGCCAGCCTGGAGGAAAAGCCTGTGAGACTTTTTTTTTTTTTTTTTTTTTGTCGGTCGTGGGGCTTGAACTCTGGGCCTGGGCGCTGTCCCTCAGCTCTTCAGCTCAAGGCGAGCGCTCTACCAC
>NW_012279792.1:0-1311 GCF_000151885.1 Dipodomys ordii
CACTTGAGCTACAGCGCCACTTCCGGTTTTCTGGTGGTTTATTGGAGATAGGAGTCTCACAGTCTCTCCTGCCCGGGCTGGCTTTGAACCATGATCCTCAGATCTCAGCCTCCTGAGTAGCTAGGATTACAGGTGTGAGCCACCTAAGTAATTATTTCTAAGTATACATTTTTTCATTAAATGCAATAGAAGTAGCAACAGGAGGAAGAGGAGCAGTAAGTAGAGGAAAAAAAGGAGGAAGAGGAAGAAGAGGAGGAAGAGGACGGAGGGGGAAAAAGAAGGGGAAGGAGAAGGAGAAGAAGGAGGAGAAATAGGAAAGGAGAAGAGAAGGAGGAGAACTGGCTTTATTCTATAACTCTTTTGATGAAAAATATATGCTATGGATCTATTTATCATTTTGGAGGGCAAAAATAACTTCATATTTGCTATAGGTCTGAAACCTTCACTTTGTCCAAAGATTTTTTTCTTCCCTGAAAATAAGAAGACATTATTTATTGGATATAGTAAAATTCAGCACCCTGGGGTAGCTTAGAGAAATATGGACCTGCACAAAATATATAGTTGTTTGTTAAAGGAGACATTTTTCCAATACTAAAAGCAGGTTATCTATATAAAAATGCTAATGGAAAACAATATAATTCAATTTTCTCCATCATTAAAAGTAAACAATCACATTTGTCATTAGGCATTGTTTAATTTCTAGATCTGTCCAAGCATATGGATGCCAAATGGTAATATCAGTTACTTTGTAACCTCTTAAAATGGACCTATCCTTGAATTTTTCCTGACAGTCTCATTTTTAAACAAATAGTATATAATCCCATTCCTCAAGGGCTTTGTAGTTTATTGTCCAAAAAAGAGAAGTAGCAAGCCCAGTGCTGGTGGCTCACACACACCTGTACTCCTAACTACTCAGGAGGCTGAAATCTGAGGATCACAGTCCAAAGCCATCCAGGGAAAGAAAGTCCATGAGACTGTTACCTCCAATAAACGACTAAAAATCCAGAAGTGGCACTGTGGCGAAAGAAAGGAAGAAAGGAAGAAAGAAAGAAAGAAAGGAAGGAAGAAAGAAAGAAAGAAAGAAAGAAAGAAAGAAAGAAAGAAAGAAAGAAAGGAAGGAAGGAAGGAAGGAAGGAAAGAAGGAAGGAAGGAAAGAAAGACCAGTTCTAAAGTTACTCATTCAAAACTTCAAGAGCACACTGCAGGTGACAAATCCCAGAAGCAAAACACAGTTACCATATGAGTCCTCAGAACTGGTTTTCCTCCAATCTACCCTCTCTAGAGACAACCTCAGTAGATATCTCAAACTTA
>NW_012279793.1:0-2109 GCF_000151885.1 Dipodomys ordii
ACACACACACACACACACACACACAATGCTATGCCAAGAATGTTGCCTGCTTCATTTCATTTGTTCCCAATGAATTTGCGAGTCTCCTCATTTTTTCACCTCTGTTGTATAAAGAGTGGGTAGGCGACTAAGGTTGCACAAGGTTAAATAGCTTGCTCAAACAAGGGCAGGAGCTGGTTCTCAAATACAACCCAGAGTCCAAAGTTCTCATTCTTCAGCTCCCATTGCAAACACTGCGCCGGCAACCTTTCACTTGGCATGCAGGCATATTGGGAAAATAAATGAGATTGATATGAATTATTATTATCTGAACAGGGAGAACCTGTTAACTCAAGGTTATACGATTGCCATTATTAGGATGTCAATGATTAGCACTATTATGTTACTTTATACTTCATAGGAATCTGTCTGCTTATTAAGAAATGGTCCCTACTTACCATGCGAGTTCCTATTGTATAAAATAGAACTCTTAAAGTAGAGGAATAAATTATAACACACACCGTCCCATAATTGGCCAAGAATCATACCTACCATGTACCACGGAACTTGTGACAGGTCAAGGAATGAAAAATGAGCAAAACATGGGCCCCACGGTCAGGTAAGACTATACAATCTAATTCAAAAGAGGCAGCGTGTACAAGTGAACCCCAAACCCTGATGATTCCGAAGAGGGGACCAGCCTCAAAGGGTCAAGAAAAATTTTGCACTCATGTCTTGAAGGTTGGGTATAATATTGACTGGAAAAGAAGATAGGGTTTTCTGCAGATTGGACTCTGGAAAAGAAAAATCTGGAGGTCCAATCCAGAGTTGTCACAAGGCACATCATGAGACTGTGAGGTTGTTAGTGGGAATATGTTATTGTAACATGGGCCCAGACCTCAAAACCAAAAGTTAAGCTTCCTCTTGGGTTGTGTGACTGCTCACTCACACCCCTAGTTCTTCCAGCAATTTACTCATTCACAATAACCAAGGGCAATAATGTGCTTTTAATGGCCTTCATTAGGGTTCAATGGGAGGCATACTGAAAAACTTACTCTCTGAACTAAACAACATTAGGCAAATATTAGGCTTTGTGGTGGTGTGCGTATTTGTCAGGATTACAGGAAATCAGCAGGACTAAGTTAGAATGAATCAATGAAATAGATCTATCAGAGACACCCCCTGCAGAGGGAATACACACCCACAGCCTGGGTGCTAGAGTAAGGAGGGGAACTCTGTCAGGTGTGCTGTATTGAAAGTAACGGTAACATCTTTAGCATTTATTATTTCTGAGATAAGTAGGAGCCAGTGGCTCATGTCTGGCAACCTAGCTATTCAGGAGGCTGAGACTCAAAGACTCGTTCGAAACTAACCTGGGCAGGAAAAGCCCATGAGACTTTTTAATCTCCAATTAACCACAAAAAGCCAGAAGTAGATCTGGCTCAAGCAGTAGAACAAAACAAAAAACAAACAACAACAACAACAACAAAAAACCTCAAGGACAGTGCCCTGAGTTCAAGCCCTAGGACCAGCACTAGACAGACAGATTGATGAATAGCTGGATAGACAGAAGACAGACAGACACATAAATACATAGATAGATGATAGTGGCATTAACTCTACAAAGAAGGAAAATGGCTATGTGAACTATTCAATACGAATAAGTATGGGATGTGGTCTGAGCTTATCTTTAAGCAGCTTTGCCTTTTTCAGTAGTCCTATCTTAGAGACATGCAGCAAGACCCTAAAGCCTTGTGAATTGCCATTCTCCATCTAGTAGGTAGAGCTGGGGTAAGATGGTCTGAGCTGAGAAGACCTGGCTCAGCCTGGGAACTTGAAGCACCTCTATCAGTAACTGGCAGCTTGTGCAGACACTTTTCTGTCTTACAATTTATTTTCTGTACTTTCCCATTGGTGAAGGAGAAATGAGACTTTCCTATGACATCATAGTCAGAGATGGACTCATACTTTAAAGAATCCAAAATACTTATGTAGAATTCATTCTCTCTTTTTTTTTTTTTTGGGTCCGGTCGTTGGGCCTGAACTCTGGGCTTGGGCTCTGTCCCTCAGCTCTTCAGCTCAAGGCTAGCACTCTACCACTTGAGCCACAGCGCCACTTCTGGCTTTTTT
>NW_012279794.1:0-1583 GCF_000151885.1 Dipodomys ordii
GCTTGCCTTGCATGCCTGAGGCCCTGGGTTCGATTCCTCAGCACCACATAAGCAAAAAGAAAAAAGCTGGGAAGTGGCACTGTGGCTCAAGTGGTAGAGCGCTAGCCTTGACCTGAAGAGCTGAGCGACAGCGCCCAGGCCCAGAGTTCAGGCCCCACGACCGGACACCCTCCCCCCACCCCAAAAAAAGATAGTTTGGTATAGCAGCAGCCAACATGAATGACAAGTGATGTTACTACAGTGGTACAGATAGGACACAAGACGGCGCCTAAACCACAAAGACAAGGGTATCAGCAATAAAGCAACAATGCTCAATTGATAAAATTATTCACAAATACCATATTTAGAATCATCACAATAACCAATTAAGAACAAAAACTAGACATTGTTCCTGAAGGCCATTCTCGGGAACATTGGCTTTCATTACAGATCTTTTGGTATTGTTTCATCTTTTAATCATTTGCAGGGAGTATTTTACTTTTAAACACTGAGCAAAGGGACAAATGGACCATTTACAGAGATTTTGCACAAAGTAGACCATAAAGTGACCAAATCTGAGGAAGAGAAGAATGAAGAGGCTCTGCATAAGTAAAAGTTGATACAGGCATTACATTCACACACTGTCTCAGTGTTATAATATTTTTGATGTTAAGAAAGTGTCCTTAAGGCCTTAAAACCAGTCCAGGGAAAGGAAGATGTGCAGAGAGAGTCCTTATCTGCCCAGACACATCCTTATATACTGAACGAGGGACAGCAGAGACGCAGCTGGGATGTGTCAGCTCTAAGTGAATTCTTAGAAAGGACATGTAACAAACCTGACCTATTCCATCTCTCTGCTTCAGGAACAAACGCCGTCTGTCTGTGCAGGGTTCCAGTCCCTTCACAAGGCATGCAGTCAAGGAAAAGCAATAAACATATTGCTGTGCTAATGCTCTGAAGACAATCAGGTCTATCAGAGTACACGTAGGACCAGAACGCAATGTTCCAAAGCAAATTATCTGATCACTGTTACTGCCAACTAGACTCACTGCTTGACTTATTCTCTATTTTATGCTTTTCTCCCTTTTCCAGCATTAAAAACTTTCCTCAAAAAATATATTCAGACAGGTCAGGTAGTACACAGCCTCTAAGGAAGATGAATAATAATTAAATGCTTGATTTGTAAAAGACTCTTCTTTTTCAGATAAAGAGGTGCTCACGAATGGAGGAAGAGTGAGCAAAAAGTACTGCACAAAGAGGTTACAATTCCTTAAGTTATGAGTACAACTACTCAGTAATAGAAAAACAAAGTTCCATGAACTTTTGGCTAATTCTTTTGTGTTACATTTCCCCTCTAATACAAGTACCTACTCATAAGGTATAAATAACAAATACGATAGACACTCAGAAAGTAAGGACACAGGGCTGGGAAGGTCGCTCAATGGTAGAGCACTTGCCTTGCATGCCTGAGGCCCTGGGTTCGATTCCTTAGCACCACATAAGCAAAAAGAAAATAAAAAGCCAGAAGTGGCACTGTGGCTCAAGTGGTAGAGCGCTAGCCTTGAGCTGAAGAGCTGAGGGACAGCGCCCAGGCCCAGAGTTCA
>NW_012279795.1:0-2100 GCF_000151885.1 Dipodomys ordii
GTGTGTGTGTGTGTGTGTGTGTGTGTCGAAGTCATTCGTGTGTGTGTGTGTGTGTGTGGAGGTCATTCTTCCTGATGGAGGCATAGAATTCGTGTGCGTGTGTGTGTGTGTGTTACATTTTCTTGATCCATTCATCTACTGAAGGGCATCTGGGTTGGTTGCATATCTATGCTAACTAATGTTGCAGCAAACACACTTGTGCTGGTAGCTTTAGTATGGCCTTGTTTGTGGTTGTTTGGGTAAATGCCCAAAAGTGGGATTTCTGGTTCATAGGGGAGCTCTATGTGGAGTCTCTATGTGTAGTACTGCTTTCCAGAGTGGGAGAGCAACTTTACAATCCCACCAACAACGCAGTAGGATTCCCTTTGGGCCACATCCCCTCCAGCATCTGTTGTTATTAGATTTCTTGATTATGGCTATTCTAACTGGGGTGAGGTGGAATCTCAGTGTTGTTTTGATTTGCATGTCTTGTATGGCTAGAGAAGTTGAGCATTTAAGTCTTTAGCCCACTTATTTATCGGACAGTTATTTCTTTGAGGATTTATTGTTGGGGATTTAATTTTTGAGTTCTAAGTATGTTTTAGATATGTCCATTTTATGGCTAGTGAAGATCTTCTCCTAGTTTGTGGACTTTCTGTTGATCTTGGTGGCTATGTCCTTTGCCATGCAGAAGTTCTGCAGTTTCATGCAATCCCATTTGTCCAACCTTTCTTTGATTTGTTGTGTTTCTGCTCCTTTATTCAGAAACTTTCAGCCGTGCCAAGGAGCCCTGGAGTTTCTCCTATTCCCTCCTGTAATGTTTTCAGGGTGTCTGCTTTTACTTCGAGGTCTTTTATCCATTTAGAGTTGATTCTGGTACAGAGTGATATATAAGGATCTATCTTTAGTTTCTTTCCTACAGGTGATTAACCAGTTTTGCCAGCACCATTTACTGCAGAGGATGTCTTTCTTCCATTCTATTTTTTTTAGCTCCCTTATCAAAGATTAGGTGGCTATAGGTCTGGGTTCATTTCTGGGTCTTCAGTTCTATTCCATTGGTCCTCAGGTCTGTTCTTGTGCCAGTACCAAGATGTTTAGATGACTATGGCTTTGTAGTAGAGTTTGAAATTTGGTATTGATATTCCTCCAGCACTATTCTTTCTGTTAAGGATCGTTTTTGCTATTCGGAGTCTTTTATTGTTCCATATGAGTTTTGGGGTTGCTTCTTCTATTTTCTTGAAGAATGAGGTTGTAATTTTGATAGGTATTGCATTGAATTTGTAGATAATCTTTGAAAGTATTGCTATTTTCACAATGTTAATCCTCCCGATCCAGGATCATGGGAGGTTTTCCACTTCCTAAATTCTGCTTTAATTTCCTTTTTCAGGTTTTTGAAGTTTTCATCATAGAGGTCCTTCACTTCTTAAGTTAATTCCTGGGTATTTTATTTTATGTGGAGCTATTACAGAAGGAGTTGCTTTCCTGTTTTCAGCCAGGCTCTTCTCATTGTTGGCATACAGAAAGGCCATTGATTTTTTGAGGGTTAATTTTATGCCCTTCTACTTTGCCGAAGTTTTGAATCAGCCAAAGTAATTTGGGAGTGGTAGTCCATAGGATTCTTTAAATACAAGATCATGTCATCTGCAGCGAAGGAGAGTTCATTTTTCCCTATTTGTATTCCTTTTATGTTTGCATCTTGTCTTATTGCTATAGCTAGGCATTCTAATACTAAATTGAATAGAAGTGGAGAGGGTGGACATCTTTGTCTCATTCTTGAGTTCAGAGGAAATGGCTTTAGCTTTTCATAATTAAGTATAATGCTAGCTTTAGGTTTGTCATACACAGCCTTTATTTATTTATTTTTGTTTTTTTATTGTGAAAATACTGTACAGAGGGGTTACAATTACATAAGCAAGGTAATAAGTACATTTTTTTTCTTTTTTTTTGCGGGGGGAGGTCCGGTTGTGGGGCCTGAACTCTAGGCCTGGGCACTCTCCCTCAGCTCTTCAGCTCAAGGCTAGCAATCTACCACCTGAGCCACAGCGCCACTTCTGGCTTTTTTCTTTTTGCTTATGTGGTGCTGAGGAATTGAACCCAGGGCCTCACGCATGCAAGGCAAGC
>NW_012279796.1:0-1213 GCF_000151885.1 Dipodomys ordii
AGCTTTTTTCTTTTTTGCTTATGTGGTGCTGAGGAATCGAACCCAGGGCCTCATGCATGCAAGGCAAGTGCTCTACCACTGAGCCACCTTCCCAGCCCAAATCTGCAAGATTCTTATCTCCAATTAAATCATCAAAAAACCAGAAGTGGAGTTTTGGCTCAAGTGGTAAATGTCTGCCTTGAGCAAAAAAAGCCAAGAAAGGTCTTTAGGACCTAAGTTCAAACACCAGTACCAGAACAAAAACAACAAAAGTTTTTTTTTTTAAAAAGACAATATTGTAAGCCTGGCGCTGGTGGCTCACGCCTGTAATCCTAGCTACTCAGGAGGCTGAGATCTGAGAATCACGGTTCAAAGCCAGCCCGGGCAGTAAAGACCATGAGATTCCTATCTCCAATAAACCACTAGAAAACCGGAAGTGGCGCTGTAGCTCAAGTGGTAGAGCGCTCGCCTTGAGCTGAAGAGCTGAGGGACAGCTCCCAGGCCCAGAGTTCAAGCCCCATGACTGACAAAAAAAAAAAAATATTGTAAAATATTTTAAAGATTATCAATTGTAAGTAAAAAAAAAATAACAGCACAAAAAAATCACAGAAATCCTTGTATAAAGCTGAGCCCCCATGACTCACACCTGTAATCCTAGCTAATCAGGAAGCTGAGATTTGAGGATCACAATTTGAAGCCAGCCTGGACAGGTAAGTCCATGAGGGTCTTACCTTCAATTAATCACAGAAAATGCTGTGGTGCTGTGGCTCAAGTGGTAGAGTGCTATCCTTTTGCAAAAAGGAGGTCTGGGACAGCACCTAGGCCCTGAGTTCAAGCCCCAGGAAGAGCACAAAAGAAAAAAATTACATGAATTCCCATGAACATAGAAGATAAGATAACTTACAGACTATTGACAAAGCATGGCTATGAGGAAAAGCGAGCCAGACTAAAAGGTAATGACAGCCAAGTGTCTGTGGCTCACTCCTGTAGTACTAGCTACTCAGAAGGCTGAAATCTGAGGATTTTGGTTCAAAGCCAGCCTCAGCAGGAAAGTCTATGAGACTCTTATCTCCAATTAACTTCTGTAAAACAAACAAACAAAAAACAAAAACAAGAAAAAAGCCACCAGATGCCCCTCAGTAAATGAATGGATCAAGAAAATGTGGTATATATACACAATGGAATTCTATGCCTCCATCAGAAAGAATGACATTGCCCCATTTGTTAGGAAATG
>NW_012279797.1:0-2951 GCF_000151885.1 Dipodomys ordii
CGCAAAAAAAAAGAAGCATCTATTCCTGGCTGCTAGAGTTGCTTAAGTTGCTAGCTTCTCTGCCTCCCTTCACCCACCACATTCTGGCATTCCTGGATCCTCCCCAGCTGCCTTAACATTAACAGAGCAAATTCCTACTTGCTCTTACTACGGGTCTGAGTAAACTGCTTTAAGACAAAAGCAAGCAAACAAACAAGAAACCTGGAAATCCTCAGTGGCTTTGTATTTTATGGCTAGGGGATCTGGAAACATGGCAACATATAAAATCATAAATACTTACGATTTTATAAAGGCTAAAGGGATTGTTCTAACCAGGGAAAGCTGCAAAACCAACCAACCAAACAAACCAGCCCCAGAAATGTGTTAATTGGGACAGAACTTCCTTGCTTTTTGACTGCAGTGTGTGGGCTGGGATGGAAATTTCAGGGCAAGTAGCTGATGGCTTTTGTAATGGAAGGTGTTCCTTATACTACCTGGTGTAGGCTTTCTGTTTCTGTATATACAAACTACTGAATTGAAAGCAGGACAAGCTCAATGGGCAGAACTTGAGCTCTGTAACCCTAGGATATCTCTCTATGGGGCCCTTAGCTGGGAAAAAAATATGACTGCTTAATTAGCCTGTAGAAGTCACCTACAAATGGTCACAGAAAAAGGCGTGTTCTCTGACAGAACTGTCTGAAATTTAGTGGCTGACTGGCTATTTATTGCACAGTAACTGACAGCATTCTGAACTTGTGATGACTGCCAAAAGCTGCAAGTTGGGAGCGAGCACAAGCAGGGACTGTGAACCTGTGGACAGGTCAATCCGGCTCCTGCTGGAACAAGTCCCACTGCTATTGACCCTTGTGTTTGCGTTCAATGGCCTGATAACCTGGTTCAGCCTCCTACATCCTTCTCTTGCTCCATATACCTCCGTGAAATCTGCTTATAAAGTACAACTGTCCTCAGAAAAAGACTACTCTTTTCTAGCCTGCCAAATAATAAACATGCATGGAAAAATAAGTGAGAAAGCATTTTAAACACTTTTGAAAAAATCAGGATTTTGTTCTGATCAATTTCTGTTCTGATCAATTTTTGTTCTGATCAATTTTTTGTGGTAAAGTTGTATAAAATGCTTTGCCTGTGAAGACGTTTTGCTCCTCTTGTATTCATGATTGAAAACTGCAGTTATTTTAGAAAGATGACATCAATTCTCTGAGGAAAATAAATTGATGCTCCTGTACCCAGAAAACTAAGAGGGCATCCAGTAGGGGCATTAATGATCTTTTTCAAATGGTGTTTCTGGAAGCTTCTACTTTTCCTAAAGGAAACTCTCCGTGTGCTTTTCCAAGTGTAGATAGTGACTGAATTCACACTGTTAAGCTTATAATCACACCTGACAGGCTGACTAGCAATAGCAGGAATTGACCAAGCCCCTTTCCCAATGGGAACATTTCCAGATGCTATTCAAACTCATGAGGTTGACAGTCTGGGTCATGGACAGCAAAGCCATTTGGAGAGTACTGGCAGTCCCTCTGGAATCAAGGACTATACTGAATTACTTATGCTAGACCAGGAAGCCCAGGACAAGTTGCGCATAGTGGGATACAACACTGTATTGCCTAACAGATGCCCTGCTGGAGGTGTCCTGACAACTGCTTTTAGACCCTACCTTAGACCTAGAAGGCTTTCAGGTCAGCTTCAACCTACTGGACACTGTCCTGTAGTGAACTAATGCTTTTGGCCAGGTAAAAGAAGGGTAATATAGAAACTTAAGGAGAAAGATAGACCTATTAGATTAATAAAATTTGTTTGAATTAGATCTCTCTCTCTCTCTCTCTCTCTCTCTCTCTCTCTCTCTATCTGACTCCTAAAGGACAAACTAAAACCAATACAGCAATTTGGTCTTAAACCCTCTGGGTCTTACATTGCCTCGGCCAATGATCATAGGGGTAGGCTATATAGAGTTAACATAGCAGGCTTATTTATTCTTGAAAAGTCCTGCTTGATTGTAGAAATCTGTGAAATTAGATTTCTGGTGAATTCTCACCATCCTAATTGATGAGTGGTATATGCTGAACACTTGCTTTCCTTCCAGGAGTCTTAAGTTTTGGTATGTGTCAGGCAGAAGGTGCCAACTTAACCACTCCCCAGTGACTAATCCAGGTACTGGGGTCTCTACTGAACTCTCCTGGTAGAAATTCTCTGCTGTATATTATTGTAACTTATTGTGGGGAAAGTAAAGCACATCCCGCATGACTACTCTGGGAGAAGACCCTTGAAAAATTTGCATCTGATTTCCCAACTTCAAACCATGCACCCTTCCTTTCCTTTGCTGATTTGCTTTGTATTCTTCTACTGTAATAAACTGTAGCTGGGAATGTATGCTGAAACCTTTGAGCCTTCCTAGTGAATCAGTGGCTCTGGGGATATGGTACCGGAGAACCCCCAACAGTTTGAATTAAGTATGAAATTTCCAATAAACATAGGAAGGTGATTATTATAGGAGTCATGTGGTCAAAGGGAGTAGTAGAAGATGAACATGCAAAAAGAGGAAGGTCTGATCATGTAAGGCGTTATCAGTAAAGGTAAGAAGTGTGGATATTGGGCTGGAAATGTCACTTAGTGGTAGAGTGCTTGCCTAGCATGCATGAGGTCCTAGGTTTGATTCCTCAGTGTCACATAAACAGAAAAAGCCACAAGTGGCGCTGTGGCTCAAGTGGTAGAATGCTAACCTTGAGCAAAAGAAACTCAGGGACAGTGCCCAGGCCCTGAGTTCAAGCACCAGGACTGAAGAAAAAAATAGTGTGGATTCTGAAGAGGAGAGGAAAACATGATCAATACAGCTGCTGTCAAAAAACTGACTTTTAGAGGAAAGGAGAGAAAGTAGGCATGCCAGATAGGAAACTCAAACTTCAAGAAGCTCTTTAATTGCCTTTGGGTGAGTTAGTAACTTCTTCAGAAAGGAGAAA
>NW_012279798.1:0-1796 GCF_000151885.1 Dipodomys ordii
CATTTTCCTGACATCACATTATCTGACCTTTTCCGCTTGACTCATAGATATACTAGATATTGCAAGTAAGGGAAACCATGGGACCTATGTTTCTTTTGACCATTACTCTTTTAAAGTGATGGGTGCTGCTTAATGAAGGGAAGTATGCTGTCTTCTGGGCCCATATTGAGAATAAAAGAACAAGCACAGTAACTCTGGTTTGAGAAGGACAAGGAAACTGCTGAGGGCCTGAGTCAAATCACCAGGCAAACCACCTAGCTCAGCAAAGATGCTAGTAATGTGGGAGGAGGGTGATGATATGTAGGTGGTAAAGAAGAGGGGAATGAGTAGTGGTTACAGCTTCCAGGTAACTGATGCAGCAGCATCTGCATGTAATTTGTCCCATTAATTTTTCTTTTGTGAAAATGTCCTGGAAATTCTGACCAACTAGAAAACTGAGGAATCTTAACCTACATAGAAATAATCATCCTTTGAAATTGTCTAATATAGTAGATTTTTACCTTGTTTGTTCTATGTCTAAGGTTTTTGGTAGTGTGCTGACAAGTTTTTTTTATTATTTTTATATGTTTTTTTATTGTAAAAATACTGTACAGAGGGGTTACAGTTACATGAGTAAGGTAATGAGCACATTACATATTGAGCATTGTTACCTCCTCCTTTGTTTTTCTCCTACCGTCCCTTCCCTCCCGACCTCCCCTCTTCACTTCCTACCCCCCCCCCCAGCATTATTTACCATAGCTAAGATATGGAACCAATTCAGATGCCCCTCAGAAGATGAATGGATCAAGATAATGTGATATATATACATGTACACACAATGGAATTCTATGCCTCCATCAGAAAGAATGACATCGTCCCATTTCATAGGAAATGGAAAGCCTTGGAAAAAATTATATTAAGTGAAGAAGCCAGGCCCAAAGAAACATAGGTTCCATAGTTTCCCTTACCTGCAATAAGTAGTACATGTCTAGGACAAGCAGAAAAGGCCAAAAGCTATGTACATATGAACCCCAAGATAGGGACACAAGTGCTTTTTTTTCTTTCTTGCTGTTGTTTTTTTTAACATATTTATAAAGTACTAGGTGACTTTTTTGTTTCTTTTGTATGTTCTTCCCCATGGTAAAACTCCGGTTTTCACTGAATTTGATTCTGGTACCCTGTATCTTGTATTTAAATTTTTATAATTTGGGGAGGGGAAGGGAAATAACAAAATGCTTAACTAGGGGTACAAATTGACCCATTGTAACAATGAGATGTACAAGGCACTATGTTGAAAACAAACTTTACTGACAAATTCTTTAGCCCCAACATGACATGACGAGTGTATCTGTATGTTTTCTGTATGTGTGACTATGTATTTTAGATGCAACAATGTTTTCAACTTTGATAACTACTCAATGATGACCAAGTTGCTTGAGTAGGTCAAGAATTATGCTAATTGGTTCTTCTAAAAAAATTCATGCTCTCAGACCTCAGCTGATCCTCCCATTTCCTGTTCATCACCTGTGGTTTATTTACCTGTGTTTGTCTTTGTTATTTCCCCTATTGCTGCTGTTCTAAACCCTTCTTGTTTAGAAAACTAATCCTATGAATATCATACTTGTGGATACCTCAAAAAAACACCAGTAGCACTCATAGAAACATAGTAGTAATCAACTCCAAATTCCAACTTATTAATCCTTCCTTGGTGTTTGAGACACAATTTTGACATCAATATTTTTGCTCTTTTTGCCCCTCATATAGAGAATGCCCAATAGTAATCTCCTCCTCCTCCTCCTCTTCCTCTCTTCCTCTTC
>NW_012279799.1:0-2000 GCF_000151885.1 Dipodomys ordii
GTTGGTACCATATCTTAGCTATGGTAAATAATGCTGCAATAAACATAGTTGTGCTGGTAGCTTTAGTATGGTCTTGTTTGTGATCACTGGGGTAAATGCTCAGAAGTGGGATTGCTGAATCATAGGGGAGCTCTATGTGGAGTCTTTTGAGGAACCTCCATACTGCTTTCCAAAGTGATTGAACAAGTTTATACTCCCACCAACAATGCAGTAGGGTTCCCTTATGTCTACATCCCCTCCAGCATCTGTTGTTATTAGAGTTCTTGATTATAGCCATTCTAACTGGGGAGAGGTGGAATCTCAATGTTGTTTTGATTTGCATTTCTTTTATGGCTAGAGGGGTTGACCATTTCTTCATGTGTCTATTGGCCATTCTTATTTCCTCCTTAGAGAAGTTCCTATTTTCTCACCTTAGTTCTCATCAGGTTAGAAGTGATGGGACAAGTCTAAACAAAACAGAGAAATGCTCCAATATACTTAGATTTGAACATGTGTTTCATTTCTTATCAAACCTTCATTTACTTGAGTGGAAACCTCTTCTGAATATACTTTAAATTGAAATAAACTTTGAATTCATGTTACATTCCATAGTCAGTCACTTTGATGGCAAAAAAACTGCTAAACTTGGTGGGTTTTCTTTTGTTTTTCTATGAAAAGTCTTTTTACTAACTACAATACCCTGGCAAGGGTGATTTAAAAGATTTTATTCAACTGAGTCAAAATTTGGGTCCCATCAGAAAAAAAATTTATTTTGTGATTTAAATGAATTTACACTAAGAAGTTCCCATATAATTTTATGTTGCTCTGTTTCAAATCACTTTAAAAAATTTGATCAGGAATTTACAACGGCATCTGATAAATCATGGCATCTGCATATGAATTAAGTATATTTTTAGCTAAAAGCATGACTTAGAAGTTAGCTTACGTTATTTCTGAAATAAAGCAAAGGTCTTACAATATGGAAACACTGAATAATTAGGTTAAAATGGGGTCCCTTTGGCTGCAAACTCACTTTGACCTAACTATGAAAGCGTGCATTTTCACCCCTACTATTCTTCTCAGGAAATATACACATTGGTCATGGAACATGTTTTTCACATAGCAAATAGAAAAGAATTAGGCAAAAACTTATCAATGTAATTAATTAAATTTCAAATATTTGTCATATGCTTGGTAGGACTCAAATAATTTAAATGTGCTTAATAAATCTGTTTATTAAATGTGGTCTGAATTAAATTAAGTAGATATATACTTTAATTTCTGTGAGATTCCAGGCTTTCTCCACTTATGTTAACTTTTTATTCCATTCAAGATAAAGCAGGTAACAGAACTAGAATGGGTTTTAATTAATGAAATGTTCTAAGTAAAACTTAACTGGGTCCAGAAATACCTTGGCTCTTGCTATTGAATTACTTTGAATGACTTACTTCACATTCTTCCATGATGAACTGATATAAGATGAACCCAGCCGGGCACTGGTGGCTCACGCCTGTCATCCTAGCTACTCAGGAGGCTGAGATCTGAGAATGCAGTTCAAAGCCAGCCGGGGCAGGAAAGTCCATGAGACTCTTATCTCCAATAAACCATTTGAAAACCAGAAGTGGTGCTGTGGCTCAAGCGGTAGAGCGCACGCCTTGAGCTGAAGAGTTCAGAGGGACAGCACCCAAGCCTCACGACCGACCCCCCCCCCCAAAAAAAGAGATGAACCCAAAGAGAAAATGAGAAAATTACTTCCAGGCTATATTCACTGCTATTTATAAACAAAGCAAAATCCAAAGAAGGCTCAAGAGAAAATCAGATTGGGTAGATACTGGACTTGCCTTTTTCACTAACATTAAACAATATTCTTTTTGTTTTGTTTTGTTTTTTTAATTTAATTTTTTTCTTTTGTGAACATACTGTACAGAGGGGCTACAATTACATGGGCAGGATAATGCGGACATTTCTTATCAAGCATTGCAGCCTCCTCCTTTGTTTACCCTTCACATCCCTTCCCAGCC
>NW_012279800.1:0-1877 GCF_000151885.1 Dipodomys ordii
CCAGAAGTGGCGCTGTGGCTCAAGTGGTAGAGCGCTAGCCTTGAGCTGAAGAGCTGAGGGGCAGTGCCCAGGCCCAGAGTTCAGGCCCCACAACTGGACCCAAAATAAAAAAAAAAGAAGAAGTATTATACTCATAACCTGGCTTGTGGAATTGTAACCCCTTTGTATAACTACTTAATAATAAGATATGATCAATTTTCTCCTTGATATCTTATACTAAAATAAGTATTTTTGAAATGCCTATCATTTTCTTTACAAGTTCTCTATCAAAAAACAAAATCACAGCCAGGCACTGGTGGATCACACCTATAATCCTAGCAATTTGGGAGGCTGAGATCTGAAGACTGTGGTTCGAAGTCAGCCTAGGCAAGAAAATACGTGTGATTCTTATCTCCAATTAGCTACTAAAAAGCTGGAAGTGGAGTGATGGATCAATGGCAGAATACTAGCCTTGAGCAAAAGAAGCTCAGAGACAGTGCCCAGAACCTGAGTTCAAGTTCCAAGACTGGCATGTGTGTGCACACGTGTGTACACACACACACACACACACACACAGATTTACTGATATAATTGTTAAATTAAAATTGCACATTTTCAGCCAGGCTCCAGTAGCTCATGCCTGTAATCCTAGCTACTCAAGAGGCTAAGACCTGAGGATCATGGTTTTGAAGCCAGCCCGGGCAGGAAAGTCTGTGAGACTCTTATCTTCATTAAATCACAGAAAAAGCCAGAAGTGGTGCTGTGGCTCAAGTGGTAGAGTGCTGGCCTTGAGCAAAGGGAGCTCAGGGACAGTGCCTAGGCCCAAAGTTCAAGCCTAAGGACCAGCAAAAAATAATTTTTTGTTTAAAAATCACACATATTGAAGATGTACAATATGTCATATGTTTTTACCCTTTTTATCATAAACTAACAAATTATAATTGCATCTATTTATGAGTACAAAGTGATTGTGAATCTATGTCCCTAAATGTCAACGTTTTAACATACAGTGATTAAGAAAACCAAGCTAGCTGGGCACCGGTGGCTCATGCCTGTAATCCCAGCTACTCAGGAGGCTGAGATCTGAGGCTCTTGGTTCAAAGCCAGCCAGGGCAGAAAAGTCCATGAGACTCTTACCTCCAATAAAAACCATTAGAAAACCGGAAGTGGTGCTGTGGCTCAAGTGGTAGAGCTCGCCTTGAGCTGAAGAACACAGGGACAGCGCCCAGGCCCCAAGTTCAAAAAAACAAGAAAGAAAGAAAACCAAGCTAATTCTCATAGCCATTACCTCACACACTTTCTGTGTTGAGAATGTAGTGGCTCCATACATAGGGACATTCTGTCACCAAGGGACCACAGATAAGATGATTTCACTAATTACAGCAGCCAGCTTAGTTTTTATAAGGACACTTAATGATAGTTGTGCAATAACGTAATCTTCTCATGATTTAGTTCTCAGAATATGTCCTTGCTGTAAGTGATCTATGACTGTACTTAAAAATCTACTATTATACCAGATTTTAAAGTTATCCAAGGAATACTTAGGTATATACTTTCTCTAAGGAAATATAACTTTTAATTACACCACATATAATTCAATGTGTGAATGATTAAGGTTATTTATAGCTACATGTTGCCCTTCATCCCTCCCCTTTCTCTAATGTGTGTGTCAAGATTTTAATATGCAGTCCACAAGATGAGATCCACGTACTATTTATGTGGGACACATAAAGAAAGAGTATATGCGGGCTGGGAAGGTGGCTCAGCGGTAGAGCGCTTGCCGTGCATGCATGAGGCCCTGGGTTCGATTCCTCAGCACCACATAAGCAAAAAGAAAAAAGCCGGAAGTGGCGCTGTGGCTCAAGTGGTAGAGTGCTAGCCTTGAGCTGAAGAGCTGA
>NW_012279801.1:0-2205 GCF_000151885.1 Dipodomys ordii
GTCCCTCAGCTCTTCAGCTCAAGGCTAGTGCTCTACCACTTGAGCCACAGCGCCACTTCCGGCTTTTTTCTTTTTGCTTATGTGGTGCTGAGGAATCGGACCCAGGGCCTCAGGCATGCAAGGCAAGTGCTCTACCACTGAGCCACCTTCCTAGCCCCCCCATTTTAAAAATGAGCCATAAATTTTCTGGAATTCCAATGGCAAGACATTTTTGCCCATTGCCAACTAACAAAATCATTTCTCTTACATATAGATAACCAAGATATAGATAATCAAGAACAGAATATGTTTAGACAATTTTGTTAGCAAGGCACATTAGTGTATATAAATTGATCTGTGAAGAGCCTCAGTCTCAAGGAACTGCAGAGAACTGGGGGAGGAGTCCCAAACCAGATTCTCAAGAGGAGAAGGAGGCACATCTACTAAATTATTTTATAAATACAGTAGAAGTCCATAGAAGGATCAAGCAACCCCCATCCTATACCAAAACAGTCATTTAACTTACACAGAGCTCTGAGTTTGCTAGAAATTAATTTTATAGTCTCCACAACAAAATTCCTCTCTGTTTGTTTTTGTTACCCATTTTTGGACTATACAGTATGTTGAGTTTAAAGAATGTTAATCTTACTAACCATATCACCTTCATGTTGCAGAGTCTGACTGTAGGAAAAAGAAACAAAGAAATAGAGGCACTTTTCTAGAATGGGCATAGTCACCCAGCTGACTGAATGGACCATGCCATGCTGGCCCCTAGTGCTAGGTAAACCTTTGCCTTATCCTGATGGCTCATTCTCAGCCCTTGAAGATAGACAACACTGGCCCATATTATTTCTCTTGACTCCCTCCTACAGGGAATCAAGCTGCTTGATTCCTTCCTGAGGTGAACCAAGCTTTTTTTTCTTGAGTTCCTCCTTAAGTAGAAATTAAAGGAGTTTTAGATAGATAAATAGAATGGACAATGTCTTGGACAGTTGTAAACATTTATAAACAAATTTATGATACTTAGCCCCAGTTTTTTTTACAGTGGAAAGTACTGAAAGGTTTCATTTTTGTTGTCTAAATACATCTCCTGTATTTCTAACTTCCATCAAATACAGTTTAAGAGAAAACACATGTTTTAGTAATCATACATTGGTCTTTACCTATAACTTGTATCAAGTAAAGTGTAAGAGAAAACAACTTTATGTAAAAGTAGTTAGCCTTTTAGCTTAGAAAGAATCAAATGGTTTAAATGAGGGTTCATATAGAAGCAAATGCCTAATTAAAGCAAAAGCAAATTCAAACATTCTTATCCCTTACACGAAATCAATACAGAAAATAATCTGACAAAGGCAAGGCAAACCCCAACATGCATGCTGTTTCCTGACCCCTTAAATGAAACCATAATGAAAGTTTGTATCCAGAGCAAATTTCACATAATCTATCTGGACTGTATCCATGGAATACAAAAAAAAAAAAACTGACTAGTCTGCAATTATTTTAATAAAATAATCCTGAAACAAAAAATGAAGGCACATTTAAGATTCTGGACTAGTTTTGGTAAGAAGGTGGCAAAGTAAGACAAGAAGCCAAACAGGAGAAAAAAAAGGACAAAAACTCAAACCAACTTTTCTAAGGTTTATCATGTACTATTACCTAGTAAGACTGAGTAGAAAAAAAAACTATTCTGGTAATTTGTTTAAGTAGAAGAAAGCTTTGAAAATTCCCCCTTTGAGTACAGTTTCCTGCCATCCATTCTTTCTTCTGATTAACAACTGACTCAGATAGGCAGGGAAGTATAGTAAGTGATGGAATGGGCCTGCCACAGAAAACAAAAGAAGAGCAACAAAGTAGATAAGGGGTTTAGGTGAAGGACTTAAAGAAACATTAAGAAACGACTAAGGTAAAAGGTAAAGATCAGCGGATTAGCAGAGACTGAAATTGTACCTGCTATTATCAGGACTGTCTGAACCTCAGAGCAGGCTGGGAGGACTGGCTAGAACTTTAATGAATGGGGGCTAGAGTCAGGAAGTCAGGAAAAGGCATAGATGGCCTATCTCTATAGGAAAAAATGTTATTAAAAAGATCAGACAATGCTCCCATTTCTAGGAACCCATTTCCTTGTACTATCCAAAGACACAGGAAATTTTTAGATGTTATTTTATAAGCATTGTTTTTGAGTAGATATAGGAGCTTTTTTTTGGGGGGGGGGTCCAGCCGTGGGGC
>NW_012279802.1:0-2080 GCF_000151885.1 Dipodomys ordii
AACCCAGGGCCTCAGGCATGCAAGGCAAGCGCTCTACCACTGAGCCACCTTCCCAGCCCCTCCATGAGACTCTTATCCCCGATTAATCACCAGAAAACTAGAAGTGATGTTCTGACTCAAAGTTGTAGAGTGCTAACCTCAGCAAAAAAAAAAAAAAAAAGAGCTCAGGGACAGTGCCCAGGCCCTATGTTAAGCCCCATGACCAAAACAAACAAACGAACAAACAAAAAAAAACCCTCTCATAGACTTGAACCATGATCTGAGCTTCCTCAGTAGCTAAAGTTATAGGTGTAAGCCACCAGTGCTTAGTAAATTTTTGTTTTAGTGAACAGAATGAAGTTTGTTATCTTCTAGGTTTAATTAGGGAATGGAAAGTAAAAGAAGCAGAATTATAACAAGAAATTAATAGAATACAGTGGAGGAAAGAGATACACACCTACAGCAATTAAGAATGAGAGATGCAAGCCTACAGTGATTAAGAATGGTACCTGAATTAACTGAAACTTTATAACTACTGCTTTCTGTGGGGGAAAATCATATAAAGGGGTTTTTGCTGTTGTTTTTAAAAACACTCCTTTCATGCTGTTGGCCTAGAAACAATAATAATGGGTAGCCTTGGTTAATAAATATAATCTTGCTAAAGACACAGAGGAGCTTGAATTCATGCTGTCTTTGGGTAGCTTGTAGTGAGAAGCAACATGTTAGTTGATGGTTTGTGAAATTGTGGGAAAAGAGCAAAAACTAAGCTCGTCTTGGAGACAAAGCATAGAATTCAGACTTCTGAGTGGGAGGGGTCAACTAGCTCTCACAACATGGAGGATTAAATGTTTTCTTTGTTGTTGTAAGTTCTTGGATGTGAGTTTCCAAGGCCTGTTTTTCCTGTGTTCAGTTCTGAAGGGTACACTGACATATGCAAAAAGATTAGATTTGAGTCTCTTTCTCTGTACAACAAACCCTACCTGTCAAAGGCTTATCAGGTACTTCAGGTACTATTTCAAGACGATCTCACTGGTAATTTCTAACAGGTTTGTTGGGCTCAGGTATTTATAAAACTACCATCCTCTGAGAGATAAGGTGAGAACCAAGTGGATAAAACCAAGGGAAGAGGAAGAGCTGAGGGCATCCACCCAGGGCCACGTAAATGAAAAACCAGGGAGGAAAGGCAGTTTAGGACAACAAAGGGTAATAACCACTGGGCAAATTTTAAAGGAGGATTTAATATCACTAGGCACTGGTGGCTAATGCCTGTAATCCTAGCTAGAGAGAAGGCTAAGATCTGAGGATCATGGTTCAAAGTTAGCCAGGAAAGTCAATGTAACTTTTATCTCTAATAACTACCAAAAAAAGCTAGAATTGGAGCTGTGCTTCAAGTGGTAGAGCACTAGCCTTAAGCATAAAAATTTAGAAACAGCATATAGGCCTTGGGTTCAAGCTCCAGGACTGGCACCAAAAAGGAGGGTGGGTAGGGGCTTAATATGAGGAAACAATTAATAGCTTGGGTTATAGTGGCCTCAAAAAAGCAGAGTGATTTGAGTCAGAGTGATTTATCACCAGTGATAATGTTTGTGTATTGACAATAGACCAGAGTCCCTTTGTTTATGAGTAGCTTTGAAATCTTTTATTTTTTTGTTACTGAGTTTTTATGTGGGTGTTAGGGTAATCCAGACCTCACACTCCTTTTTTCACTCAAAGCTGGCACTCTACTTTGTGAGTCACACCTCCATTTCCGGCTTTTTGCTGGTTCATTAGAGATAAAAGTCTCTTGGATTTTTCTTCCTGGGCTGGCTTTGAACTGGAATCCTTAGACTTCAGCCTGCTGAGTAGCTAGGATTACAGGCCTGAGCCACCAGCACTTGGCCATAACTTCAGAATTTTTAACTGACTTGAAATTAGTTAAATAATCATTTGAATGCAGTGTCCAAATGCAATGCTTCTTTTTCCCTTCCATGTAAAGCTGAATTGAATCTACTGTGTGTTGGGAAATTTATTGCTTTAAAGATTAATGAAGAGGGGCTAGGAAGGTGGCTCAGTGGTAGAGTGCTTGCCTTGCATGCATGAGGCCCTGGGTTCGATTCCTCAG
>NW_012279803.1:0-4298 GCF_000151885.1 Dipodomys ordii
TGAACTCAGGGTCTGCACACTGTCCCTGAGCCTCTGTGCTCAAGGTGAGCACTCTACCACTTGAGCCACAGCACCACTTCTGGTTTTGTTGAGTAGTTTATTGGAGATAAGAGTCTCATGTGAACTTTTCTGCCCAGGCTGGCTTAGAACCAGGATCTTCAGATCTCAGTCTCCGGAGTAGCTAGGATTACAGGCATGAGCCACAAGCTCCTGGCTGACAACTGGCCATATTATTTGACCAAAATCCCCCACTTCATGTGAGGCCTGAGTAAACCAAATCATGTCCTAAAAGCTATGGCTTAAGAAGACCCTTCCTGCCAGACCTGGCCACTGAGCCTCAGGCCACACAGGTGGTACCTTAGCAAGGAAGACCTAGAGATATTATTATGGCTTCACACTCATTTTGTCTTTCTGCCAACAAATAACTCTTCTCACTAAGGGTGCCCTCTCCCTGTGGAACCTTATGAACTTAACCAACTTCTATCCCAAGAAGCACCAGGAAAAGACACCTCCATATATCAACCCAACTCATCAGACCCCACAGTCAAAGCCTCTACTCATACCTTCTAGAGTTCCTAGTAATCCTGGCTCATTCAGAGCCTGTCTTCACATTGCATATTCTAGCTATGTGATCTTAAGCAACCACAGAATCACTTACATAATCCAAGGGCACAGTTTCTTCATCTCTAAAATACAAAGTTTGGGCTGAGGGTGTCCGCTCAGGCATAAAGACCTATGATTCTAATCCAGGTTGGAGCACAGGTCTGCTCTTGGTTAGAGCTTCCATTTCTAAAGCATTAAGTCAAGGGACCTAATTAAGGACTGAACCAGGTCAACTCATTTGCTGTAGGTCTCCAAGGCAGAAAAGGTCAAATGCCAATACTCAGGGCTTGGGAATTTGGGGCAATGGGGCTCCAGCTCTGTTGGACTATGGCTAGATGATGTTCATTAATTAGTACCTGAATACTCCCTTAAAGCACTGGGTACTGGTGGATGCACACCCTTCGAACCAAATGTTGTTTTCAACCTTGTACCATCTGAATGTAGGAAACAACTCAAATCTTTGAATCCTCAAGAAAACTCACCCATCTAAATATCACACAGACAGCAGAAGCAAGAACAGAAAGACCCAAATCACTGAAGAGAGCCAACAGGATCCCAACACAAAGGGGGGGTATATTTTACTCACAGAAGCAACTTGGAAGCCTTTTGCCAGCTGTTCTTTCCCCTTATTTGTATGAGTATGGTTAGTTTTTCAGAAGAGTAGATTGCATTTTCTGCCCATCATCCCAACTCTTGTCTCATTCCACATGGTCTTCTAATATGTTTTCATCCTAGTCTGCCACCAAGAAGTGGAATCCAACTCACCTCCCTTGAATGTGGGGCGGGCCTGGAATTCACATGACCAATAGAATGCAACTGAAGTGATACTGTGAACTCTAAAGCTAGCCCAGAAAACCACGCACAGGTGCCACTGGTTTCCTTAGAAGTTTGACTCCAGGAAAAACCAGTCACCATGGAAACAGTCTGATTATGCTGAGACCACCTTGCCAAGGGGGCCTGGTTGAGCTGGACCAGTCTCCAGGACTCCCCCCAAAGGCAACAGCCATGAGAGTGAAGCCACCTTAGAATCTCCAGATGATTCCATTCACTGGTTGAGAACTACAGCCACTGTTTGAACGACACTAGTCCTCATAGTACAGAGGAATTGTCTAGCTCTTCATGGATGGGATGTGTAAATTAACAATTGTTTTAAACAACTACATTTCAGGGTAATTTTTCATGCAGCAAGAGGTGAATAGAATGTTGAATCAAAAATAGATTTGAGGGACTAGGGATGTAGCTCAGTAGTGGACTATGTACAGGAAGGAAGGGAGGGAGGGAGGGAGGGAGGAAGGAAGGAAGGAAGGAAGGAAGGGAGGGAGGAAGGGAGGAAGGGAGGGAGGGAGGAAGGGAGGGAGGGAGGGGGAGGAGGGAGAGGAGGAGGAATCTGGGGCAGGGGTAAGGTGAGGCTCTAAGTCCACCTGACAGAAGAAAGGAAGAAAGAAGGAAAATGAGGGAAATGTGTGAGGAGCTAATGGAAGGGGGGAGGATACATTAAGGTAGAAAGAGCTAAAGACACAACAGCAAGTAGACAGATATGACAGCACTACAAGCATCTTTCTACACCACATACTGAGGCCTAGGTAACTAACTGGCCATCTCCCTTCTAATGCCAGGGCTCAAAAAGGACAACACATAAAGCCTAAGGTGCAAAAAAGAGTAAAAAGCTGAAAGAATATTGTGACCAGCCAGGCCAGTGGCTCACCTTTGTAATCTCAGGAATTCAGGAGGCAGACGTTGGAAGGATTGCCATTGAAGGCTAGGCCAGGTCAAAAACAGAAGAAAAAAAAAAGCAAAACTTCATCTCTAATCAATAAAATCTTGGTATGGAAGTGGGTGCCTGTCATCTTAGTTATATGAGAAGATGAGAAGCATAAATAGTACTGCTGTCCAAGAAGGCTAGGGGAAAATGTGACTTTATATAAAATATAACTAAGGGAAAGGGGGCTAGAGGTTTCACTCCAGTGGTAGAATATTTTGGGCCTAGCAAGTACAGGACCCTAAATTCAAACCCTAGCACTGCCAAAAAAAAATAGAGAAAGAAATAGAATGGGATGGTCAACACCAGTATATATTTCACCTTGATTCATTTACTAACATTTTGCGAATTTGTGTTTGGGGTTTGTGCGTGTGTGTGTGCCTGTCCTGGGGTTTGAACTCAGAGCCTGGACACTGTTCATTCAGGACTAGCACTCTACTCCTTGAGCCAGAGCTCCACTTCCAGCTTTATTTTCTTTCTGGTAGTTAATTGGAGATAAGAGTTTCATAGACTTTCCTGTCCAGGCTAGCTTTGAACCACCATCCTCAGCTAGGGTTACAGATGTGAGCCACTTGCACCCAACTGGTTTTTTACTTTGTTTTATTTTGTTCTGAATTTGTTGTTATTGTTGTTGTTGTTGTTGTTTTTCAGTACTGGGGATTTAACTCAGGTCTTCATACTTGCCAGGCAAGACTTCTTCCTCTTGAACCATGTTCCCAGTCCTTTTACCTCCAGTTTATTTCTCAGATAGGGACTCCTACTTTTTCCCAGACAGACCTCAATCTATCTTCCTTCCCCTGATTCCCACAAACTGGGACCACAAATATGTACCAACTTAACCTACTTCTGCATTTACTTTTTTCTTGTTTCCTCTAAGGTATATAACTGATAGACAGATATATATGTATATGCACGCATATATGTATATGTTGAATTATACACACACACACACACACACATATTCCCTTAGATGCTTGAAAGTTATAGATAATTGGCTTTATTCCTAAATACTTCAGAATAACTGCATGAATACATTTTTGAAACAAATTGAGAACAATTAAGTTAGAGGATGGCCCCAGAAATAAATCATCAAGCATTTAAAAGAAGTAAAAAAATGTTTCTATGGTTTATTTGAATTTATTGAGACTAAAGTCACTGCAGTGATTAAGCCTTTTTTATTACTATCCCTGCTCCTTCCCAGAAGGTTTTTAGGCAACTGTCCCAGCTCTGAATCAGGCCAAGTAGTCATTTAAAGAACAAAACTAAGGAGCAGATGTTGAATGTTAATGAAGTCGATTACCTCTCAGGCTTTACACCTATCACTTAAGTCATATCCAATATAGAAAAATCAATTCCTAAAATCCACCCACACATGTTTCATGCATGTCATATAGCACTTTCTGAAACCCATGAGAAAAAAATACGTATTTCTATAAAAATTAATTCTCAGGCAATCACAATCATTTTAAGATGGTGCAGCATAAGAAAGACTCTCTAGTTCCTAATAAAGAGAAATCTATAACAAAGTTGCTGAAGCTTTTGTTGAAAAATGTACTGGCTTAAAACAGAGTTTTACCCAGCCCTAATTTGTGAGTACTAATTTTGTATCTGAGATGCATGAATTTTGAATACAATCAATTCTTTAAAAACAGAACAACAGAACTCCAGCCAGGTAATAGTGGCTCACACTGGTAATCCTAGGTATTCAGGAAACTGAGATCTGAAGATCATGGTTCAAAGCCAGCCCAAGCAGGAAAGTCCATGAGACTCTTATCTCCAATTAAACAGCAGAAAACCAGAAGTGATTTCTGTGGCTCTAAGTGGTAGAGTGCTAGCCTTGAGCAAAAAAGCTCAGGAATAGTACCCAGACCCTAAGTTCAAGCCCCCCCAAAACACAAAAAACAAAAAGACAAAAAACTTTTTCTTTTTTTTTTTT
>NW_012279804.1:0-1794 GCF_000151885.1 Dipodomys ordii
AAAAAGAAAAAAGCCAGAAGTGGCGCTGTGGCTCAAGTGGTAGAGTGCTAGCCTTGAGCTGATGAGCTGAGGGACAGTGCCCAGGCCCAGAGTTCAGGCCCCACGACCGGACCAAAAAAAAAAAGAATAGTAATGGGAGTTAGTTGGGTGCCATTAGTTCACAGTTATAACCCTAGCTACCCAGGAGGCTGAGATCTGAGCATTACAGTTCAAAGCCAGCCTTATCTCCAATTAACCACCCCAAACCTAGAATTGGCATTATGACTCAAGTGGTAGAGCGCTCTCCTTGTGCAAAAGAGCTCAGAGATAGTGCCTATGCTCTGAGTTTAAGCCCTACAACTGACAACAATAACAGCAACAACAACAAAAAGAAAAGTAGTAGGCTCGGTATGGGTACATGCCTGTAATCCAGCTACTTGGGAGGCAGAGATTGTGAGGTACTGTTCAAGGATAGCCTGGGCAAAAAGTTAAGAAATTGTCATCTGAACCAACAAATTGGATGTGGTGTTGTGAGTTTGTAATCCCAACAGACTGAGAGGCATTGATAGAAGGATCAAAGTATGAGGCGGGCCTGGGTAAAATGGGAGACTCGATCTGAAAAAATAACCAAAGCAAAAAAGACCAGCAGTGTGGTTTATATGGTAGAGCACATGACTAGCAAGTGCAAACCCCAGTATCATAAAAATAATAATCAACATTGTCAAAGCTTTTTAATGGTGTGATGTGAAAAACATCATTTGCTAATTTACAGTTACTATTTGAGAAATAGTTTTTTGGTTTTTGTTATTTTTTGCCAGTCCTGGGACTTGAACTCAGGGCCTGGGCACTGTCCCTGGGCCTCTCTGTGCTCAAGGCTAGTGATTTACCACTTGAGCCACAGTACCACTTCTGGCTTTTTCTGCTGATGTGGTACTGAGGAATTGAACCTAGGGCTTCATGCATGCTAGGCAAACACTCTACCACTAAGCCACATTCCCAACCTGAGAAGTAGTAAATAATCAGTAGAACAATGATGGCTGAAGTCAAGTTGTTAAGACATGGTAGGTTAGAATTTGAAAATATCAAGTGTGGATTATTTTGAGAAATAAGAATAACTGCGTTAAAAAGAAAAAATCAGGGCTGGGAAGGTGGCTCAGTGGTAGAGCGCTTGCCTTGCATGCTTGAGGCCCTGGGTTCAATTCCTCAGCACCACATAAGCACAAAGAAAAGAGCTGGAAGTGGTGTGTGGCTCCAGTGGTAGAGCACTAGCCTTGAGCTGAAGAGCTGAGGGACAGCGCCCAGGCCCAGAGTTCAGGCTCCACGACTGGACCCCCCCCCCCAAAAAAAAAAGAAAAAATCAGGAAAATGAGGGGAGGGTATTTGTGAGCAGAACAGAAAATGCTCACAATAAGAGAGTAAGCATAGGTAGAAGAAAAGAGAAAATTGCTTGAATCAAGACTAAGGAGAATAGGGGCTGGGACAGAGAACACATGAAGAATGTTGCCTTGGAAAAGATGTGCTATGGAGATAGATTAAAAGATGGTTCAAAGAAATGATATAGTTGGGTACTGGTGGCTAATGGCTATAATCCTAGCTACACAGGAGGCTGAGATCTGAAGATCTTGGTTCAAAGGCAGCTGGGGTAGGAAAATCCATGAGATTCATCTTCAATAAACTACTTAGAAAAAGCCAGAAGTGGGGCTGTGGCTCAAAGTGGTAGAACACAAGCCTTGAGCAAAAGTGGTCAGGGACAGTATCAAGGCCCAGAGTTCAAAACCCAGGACTGCCCCCCGCAAAAAAAAAAAAAAAAAAAAA
>NW_012279805.1:0-1742 GCF_000151885.1 Dipodomys ordii
TCTTTTCTGCCACCCACAGTGTGACTTGGCACAGGTCACTTAACCCCAACATTTTACTATCTTCGCCCCAGGGAGAAAAATACCCAACAGAAAAACTGAAGGCTTCCAAAGTCCCAGAAGAAGCAATGTTCCTGATGATGCTTAGTTGCGGGGTTGGGAGGTTGGGGAGCGGGGGGGGGGGGAAGTGGGGGGGGGGGGAGGGGGGAGCGGTTAGGCCAGTGGAGAGTGTGGACTAGCCATGGAAATCATTGGCAGGACTTCCTTACTTCTATTCTGATTGGGAAATGAATCCAGGATTCTAACAAATCCAAGCCGCCATTGACTCCAAGCTGACCCAACATCCTACACTCAGTTTTCCCCTAAACGAATGGGAACTATAAAGACCAGAGCATTCCTTCCCTGTAGCTCCTGTCCATCCAAGCAGACGGCTCCTCTACCACTTCGATACTGTCATCCTCTGATGCCATCTTTGATTTGCATGAAATGCTGGCAGATTCCCATCGCCTGCCTCTCTGAGTCTGTCACTGCTTCTGTACAGCATTGTAAAGAAGAACACAGTGTGTGCAAGAAGCCCTTCATAGCACTGGATGATGCATTGTTCTTACTCAGAGGGAGCTGATCTGGAAGATCCCTTTTCAGAATCTCAACAAACCACCACAGAGTTGCAGTGCTGAATGGGACTTTAGGATATACCCTTTACCCTAGAGGGAGAAACTTGAGGCCAGCCCAGCAGAAATGACAGGCCTGGATTAGAGCAAACTAAAAACAAAGCCACG
This sequence comes from Dipodomys ordii, assembly GCF_000151885.1. Classification (NCBI taxonomy): domain Eukaryota; kingdom Metazoa; phylum Chordata; class Mammalia; order Rodentia; family Heteromyidae; genus Dipodomys; species Dipodomys ordii. The sequence continues at coordinate 777 of NW_012279805.1, forward strand.
AGGGCATCAGGCCCCTGCCTGCCCCCTGAATACTAAATTCCCTCCTCTGGAACTTCAAACCAAAATAGAGAATTGGCGGGGGGGGGGGGGGGGGGAGGTACAAAGTGGTTGTTGAACATTAGAATCAGGAAGTGATGATTTGGCTGAATCTACAAATAATAGCTTTACCACTTCCTATGGCAGCTGATGCCAAAGGCAGGAAGGTTCTAGAAAAGAAAATCATTAAATAACAGGACTGTGGGCTCCCATAAAATTGTTGCTATGCAATCCATATTCTTTCTATTGAGGAGAGGGTGAACCTGATTGTTGATATCCAACATAGAATCATGAGATGAAAGAATAATGGAGCTTATAGGAACCTCAAGAGAACACCCAATCTGACATTACCTCTTCTGGTTGCTGAGTAACCAAACCATCTAGGACGGGTGATTTGATTGTCTTTCCTTTTTATTAAAGGACCCAGTTTCTTAACTATAAATGAGGAAATAAGGCTCCATCTAGCTCCAACATGGCAGGATTCCACAATCTCTAAACACAGAACCATCCCAAGATTTTTCAGGAGCCCTTTGCAGCACTGAATTGCACCAGGGCTGATGCACATCTCCTAAGTAGCACTGATGACACTACCTCGCCGGCTCAGCATCATCAGTGTAGCAAACACTAAGGGCCCAACTCTCAGGAGTTGCAGACAGCTGTAAAGGAAGAAGAGAACTGGAGCACCAATGGCTCACACCTATAATCCTAGCTACACGGGAGGCTGAGATCTGAGGATCATGGTTCAAAGCCAGGCCAGGCAAGAAAGTGTGTGTGAGATTCTTATCTCCAATTAGCCACCAGAAAAACCGGAAGTGGCACTGTGGCTCAAAGTGATAGAAAAGGCTCAGGGACAACACCCCGGCCCTGAGATCAAACCCCACCACAGCAACAAAAAATAAAAATAAAGGAAGGAAAGAGGGAAGGAAGGAA
>NW_012279806.1:0-3219 GCF_000151885.1 Dipodomys ordii
TTTGTATTTTTAATTTCAATACTTCTAAAAATTGTCATGATTGATTTACTTTTTAAATATCACTGATTTTTTGAAATTGTTTTTACTGTTAATTATTTATTGTGAATGCAATGTCTCTTGAGTAATTTTAAATCTACATTTTTTTCCTTTCTGGGCACTCTACCATCTACTATTATATTGTCAAGCTCTCAAAAGTGTCAGTTTAGAGAAAATATACCCAATGGTTTTTATTTTATTTTATTTGTTCATCGTGGGGCTTGAACTCTGGGCCTGGTCGCTGTCCCTGAGCTCTTCAGCTCAAGGCAAAAGCTTTACCACTTGAGCCACAGCACCACTTCCACCTAAAGGTTTTAATAAATGTAAAAAAATTAGAACAGGAATATAAAGAAGAGATGGAGCCTATTCAATTTATCTACACATCATTTTCTGATTTCTTCAGACCTTTTAGGTCTGGGTATGCAAAGTTAGAAATTTAAGCAGATATACTGATGAGAGGTGCATTTATTATCCTGTAAGTTACCCAAATTGATCAGAAAGGTAGGGTAATATTTTCACTTCATATTATGTGTGGCTGTGCGTGGTGTAGGAAAATAGCTAAAAAGGAATTTTTCCTTTAGATTATGTTTTCATACTATCTTTTCTTAATGTTAGCACATATTATTTGTACAAAATGAGCTTAATTATGTACTTTACACGAGTGTATATAACACACTTTAATAATATGAATCCCTAACACTTGCTTTTCCCATTCTCCTCCTGCCCCAGTAGTTGCCCTTTTACTTTCATGTCTTAAAAAACTCTATATGAGAGAAAAACATGCAATATTTGTCTTTCTGACTGTGATTTATTTTGCTTCATATAATGGTCTCCATTTCCATATATTTTATCATACATGATATAGTTGGATTCTTCTTCTGGCTGAATAATACTTCACTATGCATATCTAACACATTTTCTTTATCCATTCATCTATTAATAGGTACACAGGCTGATTCCATAACTTGGGTATTGTACATAGCACTGCCTTAAACACAGGTGCACAGATAGTATATATTGACCTATATCCAGAAGATATATCATGATTTAAATATGGTAGTTCAATTTCCATATTTTAGAGGAAGCTCCATATTGATTTTTATAATGGTTGGACAAATTTACATTTCCCCAAACCATACGATCATGTGTCTAGAAATCTCACTTCTAGAATTGTTAGTTTACCAGAGTGAAAGTTTTCAATATATTCCTTAATGATCCTCAGTATTCTAGCGGTTTCTGTTATAAGAGCTCACTTTTCAGCTCTAATTTTTATTAATTTGGGTCTCTTCTCTGTTGCCTAGTTTGGCTAAGAGTTTGTTAATCTTATCATAGATCTATTGTGTTGCTCTTTCAGTCTGCATTTCATTAATTTCTGCTGTGATCTTTATTATTTATATTCATTTGCCAGTTTGGGTTTATTTGTTGTTTTTAAGTCCTTAAGATGCACCATTAAGTTATCTGAGATCCTTCTGATTTTTTATTATATGCACAATAGTTATTCATTTCCCTCTCATACACTGCCTTTCACACATCCCAAAGGATGTGTTGGGTTTTCATTTTCATTTGTTTCTAAGAATATTTTAACTTCCTCTTTGACTTCTTTCCTTAAACAATAATCATTCAAAAGTCAATTTCCATGTGACTGTATAGCTTCTCTTGATATTGATTTCTAATTTTGCTCTATTATTAATTCAGGAAATTATTTCAACTTTTTGTATTTTTAATTTTAACTTTATATTTAAGTAGTTGTACAAAGGAGTTGTCACTCAGAAAAGTAGTATATGAATACAAAGTATCTTGATCAATGTCAGCCTACTAATCATTGTCCCTATCCCTCCCAACATCCCCTCTTGCCTCAACTTTTTAAAATTTTTGTCTTATCATCTAATATTTATCTATTTTGGAGACGTACCTTGAGCTTCTGAGAAGAATGTGCTTTGTGTACATTTAGATGGACTATTCAAATGCTAAGGTGCAGTTGAGGTCTGAAGTTTCTTTGTTGCTTTTTTGGTCTGGGTGATCTCTCTATTAATGAAAGTCAGACATTCAGTTTCTTTATGACTAGTACAGTTGGGTGCAGCAATGTTTAGTGTATATATAGTTATACATTTTACTATCTTCTTAACATATTATTGAGCTTAGGAATCTGCACTGGCCTTCATATCTTGTTACTGATTTTGGATTAAAGTTTGTTTTATCAGCTATGAGTAAAGGTACTTGTTTAATTTCACATTCAATTTACTTGGAATATCATTTTCCACTCAGTTACTTTAAGTGTATGTGTTTCTTTGTCAGTTTGTGAACAAACCAGTAGGACTTAAAAAAAAAATCAAATCTCCAGGTATCGGTGGCTCACGCCTGGAATCCTGAGTACTCAGGAGACTGAGATCTGAGGATCACAGTTTGAAAACAATATGAGCAGGAAAGTTTGTGAGACTCTTATCTCCAATTAACAACAAAAAGCCAGAAGTAGATATGTGGCTCAAGTAGTAGAATCTAACTTTTAGCACAAAAAGTTCAGGACAGTGCCCAGATCCACAGTTCAAACCCCAGTACTGGCTTGAAATAAATAAGTCGACTGTGTATCAGAGTCCTGAACTCATATCATGTACAGTATAAGTGATCCATACCTAAGTCATCACACCAGGAACAGGCTGGCTGGTTGCACTGTTGTAATTCAACAAAAGAAGATGCTTTCTAGCCATTGGGAACAATCTCATGAGACTCCTCCCTGGAACAGGTGAAATACATGAGTCTGGGAAAGCCTCACCAGTTCAAGTCCCAGAGCAACTCAGGACTCCTGCTTGAGCCCACATATAGGGTGTAACGAAAGAGAGAGCAGCAGAAGGGAGAGAACAATGAGGCCTGTGCAGTTTCTAGCTCAGGATTGAATGCCCTTATGAGGGAACTTTATGGATCAATTGCAGGCAATAGTGGGGATTTTGAAGATTTTTGAAGAATTCCAAAGTGTGAAATGCCCTAGGTACTTGACCACATCTAAGAGCAGAAACTCATCCTGTTTTATTCCTGACTGTATATTTTTGGACAAGTTGTTGGGTTAATCTCCTCCACCTAGGAACCATTCCGCTATCTTAGGCCCTGATGTAAAGCATGGCCTTATCCCAAAATATGATGACACAGTCCTTTCCTCGAAATTAGCCAACACAGGCTTTATTTCATTGG
>NW_012279807.1:0-2218 GCF_000151885.1 Dipodomys ordii
TGGCCCTGTTTGTGATCATTTGGGTAAATGCCCTGGAGTAGGTTTGCTGGATCATAGGGGAGTTCTATGTTTACTCTTTTGAGGAACCTCCATACAGATTTCCCAGAGTGGTTGAACCAGTTTACATTCCAACCAACAGCGTAGTAGTGTTTTCTTTTGTCCACATCCCCACCACCATCTGTTATTTGTTTTCTTGATAATGGCCATTCTAACTGGGGTGAAGTGGAATCTCAATGTAGTTTTGATTTGCATTTCTTTTTTTGTACATTTCTTTATTGTAAAAATACTGTACAGAGGGGTTACGGTTATATGAGCAAGGTAATGCGTACATTTCCTATTGAACATTGTTGCCTCCTCTTTTGTTTATGGCCTGAGATGTTGAACATTTTCTCTATGTGTTTATTGGCCATTCATATTTCCTCTCCAGATAAGTCTCTTTTTGATTCTAAAGCCCACTTATTAATTGAATGGTTGTTTCTTTGAGGATTTTTTTATGGGGGGGTTAATTTTTTGAGCTCTAGGTATATTTTTGATATGAAGCCTTTGTCTGTTATATAGCTTGTGAAGATCTTCTCTCAATCTGTTGATTTCTTATTTTGCTATTGCTAGTCTTCTCTTAAGTGTGTTTAATGATATCACCTTCTCCAGAAGTCTCATTGTTCTTGGGACTGGGATTAGAACTCTCAGCCTATATCACTTGATCCTTGCCTTCAGTCTTATTTTTTGCTCCTTATATAAGGGATAGACTCTTTCAGACTTTTATGCCCAAGCTGATTTTGAACTATAATCTTCTAGATTACATCTTCCTAGCTAGGAATATAGATCTGAGTCATTAATGCCCATTTGTTACTGATTTTGTCCCCTTTCCAAATTTATTTATTCATAATAGAAGATAAAATTAATTGTTACTGAAGTTTAAATAATAAAGGTGGTAATGATGAGAAATCAATAATAAAACTCACCAAACTTCTTTGAGGCCATTCAACCATAGACTCAAATAATTTTAATAATTTTGAGGTAAATGCTTTTAAATAAATACTTGCTTCCTTTGACAGATCAAGGTTTTGTATAGCCTAACTTACAAAACTTTGGAGAAAAACACACTAAAATGAAAAACAAACCCTAATTTATTAATTCAATTTGTTACATTATATATTCTTATCAGAGGTTCTCATTGTACTCATTTTCATTGTTAAGTCTCTAAGAAGACCTTTATCCAAGAAACTTATTTAACTGTTTCAACATTCTATAACTTTTGTCTGTGAAAAATTATTTCTAGAACAACACTGGTAATAACACAGAAACTTAGCAAAAATAGGTAATAGTCTTAGAGATACAATGACCTATTCAAGGAAGTCCAAAGAGGTAGAGGCTACAGGAGTTCTTCTTCTTAAAAGGAGTTATTATTTTCTGAATGTTTAAGCTGATGTGGGGAGGAAAGTCAAAGTTTGGAGGCAAGGAGTCAAACATTGAGTAAATCAACTTTGCATATGTCCAAAGTCTACTTACCTTCTGTTCAAGGGTATAACAAGTTCCAACAGTGTGCAAGGAATGTTCACATATGCTTCAGTTTCTGTATCATGATTTTGCCAATAAACACTTCTTAACTTTCATTATAGATAGTAGAAACAAAGGTACATGGAAGTGATTCAAAAGATATTTACCTTGGTTGTCTACATATATCAATTAATCTGACATTTCTGTTTTGTTAAAAAAATAGCAACAAAACCCAATAAATGGTGCAGTATTACTCTCTGCTCTTTCTTTTCTTTTTATATGTATGCTAATCAATAACAATAATACCCATAGTCTCTGCAGATATTATCAACGTTGAGAAGACCCACACACTATTGCACTTAGCAAAAGCAAATCTTTTAACTGCTCTGTGAATCAGGTGATCTCTTTTTCTTTTGACATTGATGTATTAAGTAGGTTGTTCTTTGGATCCTGGGGGTTTTACTCAATTATAGTTCTTAAGATTTGCTTCTGAAGGAGACTGAACAATAGCTAAAAATACATTTAACTGAATAGGGTGAAAGAGTAAAGAAATAAATGAATGCATAAAATGTCCATTGCATAGAGCTGGAACAAAAGAAACTTACTTACTGTCTAAGGCTCATTTTCTCTTCACTGCATCACAATAGCAATTTAATTTGGTTTTACAATGCTTACAACCAAGTTTGGCTTTCAGGATGTGTTGCCCTGAAAATTTTGTGGT
>NW_012279808.1:0-1593 GCF_000151885.1 Dipodomys ordii
CCTTTTTATATAAAACAATGAGCAGATAGAGAAGGAAATTGGGAGAACAACTGCATTTGCAATAGGAAGAAATGGAAGGAAGGAAGGAAGGAAGGAAGGAAGGAAGGAAGGAAGGAAGGAAGGAAGGAAGGAAGGAAAAGAGAAAGAGAAAGAAAGAATCTAGAAGTAAGTCTAACCGAGGAAGTGACAAACCTCTTACAATGAAAACTATAAAACTTTGATGAAAGAAACTGAAGAAGACACTAAAAGGTGGAAAGACTTCATCAGTTGGCAGAATTAATATTGTGAAAATATTATTTAAGGAAATCTACTAAGTCAATACAGAATCTAACAAAATCCAAATGTCAGCTGTCTGCCACTGGCTACTCTAGTGCCATCTACTCAAAAGGCTGTGGCTGAGGTCTAGGGATCACAGTTTGAAGCCAGTTAAGAGCTGGAACATCCATGAGATGTTTGTTTGTTTGTTTGTTTTTTGCTGGTCATGGGACCTGAACTCTGGGCCTGGGCGCTGTCCCTCAGCTCTTCAGCTCAAGGCTAGTGCTCTACCACTTTGAGCCACAGTGCCACTTCCAGCTTTTTCTACTTATGTGGTGCTGAGGAATCAAACCCAGGGCCTCATGCATGCAAGGCAAGCGCTCTACCACTGAGCCACTTTCCCAGCCCCTCCATGAGACTCTTATCTCCAATTAACCATCAAAAAGCTGGAAGTCACACAATGGCTCAAATGGTAGAGCAAAGACCTTGGGTAAAAAAGCTCAAGGACAGCACCCAGGCCCTGAGTTCAATCCCTAGGAGTGGTACAAAATAAGCTCACACTTATCCTTTATACAAAATATTTATTTGGCATATATTCAGGCACCTGAAATACTATAAGAAGATAATGCTATATAAAAGGAGCCTTTGCAGAACAAATGCTACAAACAGAAGATAAATCAGTGAACAAGCTCTGAGAAAATAAATCAAAGGAGAAGTAAAACAAAATAAATCAGCTCTGAAAGATAAATCAGTAAACAAGATATGCTGTCTGCTCTTGTCATTAACGTAGGCTGATAAAAATATGGTGAAAAGGGCTGGGAAGATGGCTCAGTGGTAGAGCGCTTGCCTTGCATGCATGAGGCCCTGGGTTCGATTCCTCAGCACCACATAAGCAGAAAGAAAAAAGCCGGAAGTAGTGCTGTGGCTCAAGTGGTAGAGCACTAGCCTTGAGCTGAAGAGCTGAGGGACAGCGCCCAGGCCCAGAGTTCAGGCCCCACAACCGGACCCAAAAAAAAAAAAAATGGTGAAAAGCTGAAACTATTTCTTCCCAAATCAAGAACAAGACACGGGTATCCACTCTCTCCAATCCTATTCAATGCAAGTAGTACAATTCCTAGCCAGAGTAATAAGGCAAGGAAGAAGATATAAAAGGGATTCAAATAGGGAAGTTAATCTATCCTTATTTTAGATAACAGGACCCTAAAGGTCCCTCAGACTCCACCTCCATATTTCCAGAGCTGATAAATACCTTCAGCAAATGAGCAGGATGTAACATCACACCACAATACTCAGTAGCCTTTTTATATAAAACAATGAGCAGATAGAGAAGGAAATTGG
>NW_012279809.1:0-1204 GCF_000151885.1 Dipodomys ordii
GCGATCCTCAGATCTCAGCCTCCTGAGTAGCTAGGATTACAGGCGTGAGCCACCAGCGCCCGGCTATGACTGAAATTTCTGTACTGTCATTTTTTTCCTGCATGTTAGAACATTTATCATGAAAATATATTTGGCATAGGGGCATCACAAAAACAATACATCATAAGCCAGGTGCTACTTAGGAAGCCAAGATATAAGGATCACGCTTTAAAGCCAGGCTGGGCAGAGAAGTCTATGAGACTTCTATCTCCAATTAACCACCAGAAGACAGGAAGTGGTGCTGTGACTCAAAGTAGTAGAGTACTAGTCTTGAATCAAAAAGCTCAGGGAGAGGACCCAGGTCCTGTGTTCAAATCCCATGATAAACAAAAAAAAAGGAAAGAAAATAATCATCATGCTACTAATTCTTTGCGGTGCTTTAACTTATTAGATCCTCTCTGTGTTAGAAATATTGACACCTGTATTATATTGTATTCTTAGCTTCTTCAGAGATTTTATCACAAAAGGATATTAGCTCTTGTCAAAAGCTTTTTCTGCATCTTTGAAATGATCATGTGATACTTGTCCTTGCTTCTGTTGATGTGTTATATTTCATTTATCAATTTATGTATGTTAAACCAGCCTCACCTCCTTGGGATGAAATCCTGTTTGATCCTACTGTATGATTTTTTGGTTGGTTGTTGAATTCAGTTGGCCAGAATTTTACTGAGAAGTTTATATCTGTGTTCCTCATGAGACAATTGAGTGGTATGTAAGTGCATACAAATGTATTAGCTGGAATATGGTAGATGCAAGGGAGAAAGGCAAAGTTAAAGTTTAAAAAAATAAACACTGGGAAATGGGTACTTGAAAGGGGTAAGGTGGGGGGGGTCAAAGGGAAAGGTATGAATGAATGAAGAGGAAAAGGAGAATGCAGGCAAGTGTGTGTGTGTGTGTGTGTGTGTGTGTGTGTGTGTGTGTGTGTATGAATATATATTCCACAAAATTAAGAAGAATGAGGGAAGGAGTAGGTAGGGGAGAGATGAGTGAAAATGTTGATTGATCAAGATGCATTGTATTCATAAACTGCTTTATTAAATGACAACTCTTTGTACAACTACTTAAATGTAATTTTTAAAAAGAAATATTGATGGGCTGGGAAGATGGCTCAGTGGTACAGTGCTTGCCTCGCATGCATGAGGACCTGGGTTCAATTCCTCAGTAC
>NW_012279810.1:0-5156 GCF_000151885.1 Dipodomys ordii
ACCAAAGGAGGAGGCTGCAATGCTTGGTAAGAAATGTATGCATTATCCTGCCCATGTAATTGTAACCCCTCTGTACAGTATATTCACAAATAAAATAAAAAAAAGATTAAAATAAAAAAAAAGTGTTTAAAAAGAATTATACATTATCTGACAATGAAATGGTAACAACTCTGTACAATACCTTAATAATAACAATAACTTTTTTTGGGGGGGTCGGTTATGGGGCTCGAACTCTGGGCCTGGGCGCTGTCCCTCAGCTCTTCAGCTCAAGGCTAGTGTTCTACCACTTGAGGCACAGCACCACTTCCAGTTTTCTGGTGGTTTATTGAAGGTAAGAGTTTCACAGACATTCCTGCTTGGGCTGGCTTTGAACCTCGCTCCTCAGATCTCAGCCTTTTGAGTAGCTGGGATTATAGGAGTGAGCCTCTGGCGCCTGGCCCAGCTATTTTCTATGCCATCACCCTCCTCACTCCAAACACTCTGGAAGATTTACTCTCGTAGGCCCTCGCAGGAAATGGCCTCTTGTCATATTTCTCCTGTTGTAAATGGTAGTCTCATTAGTTAAGAGAGAGACTGGAAAGAAAACATCTTTGGATCCAGGCTGAGATGGCTGGCATTTTCATTAAGACTACAGGATACAACTTCTGATTGAGGGAGGGTGGGGAGGCTGATCTCTCAAGTTCGAAGAGACCCACAAAGCAGGATGTCATACCACTCAAGGGAGTGAAATCCCCACAGGACCTTCTCTTCCTTTCCTTTTTCCTTCCATTCTTGAGCTGAGGGTGGAACCCAGGGCTCCTGCATAGTGGTGGCAAGCACTTGTGTCTCTATTAGCCTGGAGTGCTGGCATCTCTACATAGCAAAGCCAATGGAGGGCATGTATTATCTCAAGGCTCCTTCCCTGAAGCACTGGCTTCAACTGTGAGACCTGATGGGATTAACAAGGTACTTTGGTGACTTAGCTTCATGGTACAAAGACTCTCTCAAATCCAGGGGACTCTAAAGAGCCAGGCCCGAGGGAACTAGGGAATGGGTCTTAAGGGAGAGGACTTTTTCATTAATCCCTTGTCAGAGGTGGTTGTTTCCATGGCTCTGAAACAAACCAGTAAGGTTTGAAAAGCAGCCCTAAAAGGCAGAAGCTGATTTATAATGAGGCGAGTCACACTTAAAGCCCATGAACACACACTAACCGTGTGTTCAGTAAAAATAAAAGTGGATTTTGAAGCAGGCTCTCTAAGGATAGCTGGAAGCTGTTGTTCAGCCCTGAGGTGCCAGGTTCTTCAATTATCTTTCCTCTTTCCACTTCTTCACCTTTATAATCAGTTTATAATTTATCAAGAATTCACAGATATGATCTCATCTGAGTCTCCTACTTACCCTGGAAGGTTGGCAAGGCATCTATGATCTGTTTCCTTGTTACCAGTGTGTGGTCCCAGAGGCAAAGCTCTCAGATTCTTGGTGTCTCCAACAAAGAATTGAGTGAACACACACACACACACACACAGACACAGACACACACACACACAGACACAGACACACACACACACACACAGACACACACACACACACACACACGTAAAGTAGCAAAGAGTTTAATAGGGAGAAAGTACACTGTGAAGGAACAGCTGGGCTGAGCTAGGTGGCTTAAGAGCCAAACACATGGTTAAGAAAATTTCAGCTATCTAGGATTTGGAGTTGTTCTTGGTAAAATCCTATTTTTCTTTTTTTTGAAGATGTTTGGTAGGTATCTGTTGCACATGCAAAGTTGCCATCTCACGGGTTTATATATATGAAATGCAACCTATAACTCATGAGGCCTTAAGTAGGACTATGTTGCTCAAAGGTCAGGTTAAGGACCTAAGGGGTTCCACTGCACACGTGCTTCAGCTTGATTAGAAGTGGCCCCTGGCCAAGTGCCCTGTGGCTCATGACATGGTACCTGGCCAAGTATATACTTAAAATAATATCCACTGGCATGCTATATAGTGATCAGAGCTTGTCTATGAGACCGGATGGTCTATTCTGGTGGCAAGGGTCTTGGAGAAACAGGAAGATATTTTACTTAAAAACCAAAATCCAAAAAAACCCCAATGAAACACATTAGGGTTTGGCTTCTTTTTTTTTTGGCCAGTCCTGTGGCTTGAACTCTGGGCCTGGGCACTGTCCCTCAGCTCTTCAGCTTATGGCAAGCCCTCTACCACTTGAGCCACAGCACCACTTCCCATCTTCTGGTGGTTTATTGGAGATAAGAGTCTCACGGACTTTCCTGCCTGGGCTGGCTTTGAACTGCGATCCTCAGATCTCAGCCTCCTGAGTAGCTAGGATTATACCTGTAGCTAGGATTATACCTGGCATAACATCTTTTTCTTTATTGTTACTACCTGGCTTTAACTCAAGTCTTTGCTTGGCTTGCTTGCTTGAGGCTGATGCTCTATCACTTGAACCATACCTCTTAAGCTAGGCTTTAACATTTTTTTTTTTTTTGCCAGTCTTGGGGCTTGGACTCAGGGCCTGGCCCTATACTTAAGCTTCTTTTGCTCAAGGCTAGCTCTCTACCGCTTGAGCCACAGCGCCACTTCTGGCCTTTTCTATTTATGTGGTACTGAGGCTTTGTGAACACCGGGCTTCATGCATGCTAGGCCAAGTATTTTACCACTAAGTCACCTTCCCAGCCCACTCCATTCTTTCGGTTTCAAGAAATTTCGAACACACAACTTCTGCCACCTCTGTCATCTCTTGAATCTACATTGGGTACTACTTTATTTCATAAGGTTCAGTATGTAATGTCACTGGATGAGGGAGACTCTCAGCCTCTTGGTTTTCATGTAACATCTCAGGTCCTTTAGATCCATGCATGAAAAAAATTTCAGGGTGTCTTCAAAACAGGAGAACCATCAGTCATTGGTAGGATTTAAATGGTTGACTTAGGGTCATTTCCAGCACGGTTCAGCGTAGCTCTCCACCTCCCCCCAGAGGAGTCTTGTAGCTTTTTCTCCCTGGGAGTCCTAGATGAGCATCCCACCCTGAGAGAATGTGTTCACCTTTTTGACTGGGAGTGCTGCTGTTAGAAGATGCTAAATGCCAAATAACATGGGATTTGTATGGTGACCCTTTGTGTAGCTATCTGGTAGAGGGGTATGTGGCTGTCACCTTCTACTTACCCTTTCTAAACCCCACCCAGCAGGACTGAGATGACAAAGAGATAGTGTGGTATATTAGGGTGGTATGTAAATGCAGACTTCTAATCCCATCAGGAATGCTTAGGGTGTTAGTTTGACTATCTTTCACAGCTCATAAATCTACTTGGGGGCAAAGCTGCCAGACACTAAACTTCTTCAGAGGCTGGCAGTTTGTGTAAAACAGCTGGGATCATGCTTCAATAAGGTCAAATAAAGACCTTTGTATGTGGAGGACTGGAGAACAGCTTCTCACATTTGGATACAATAGAACAAAACAGTGGGAAACGTGAATATCTGATTATTCAGACTGGTGGTCTCCTCTACACCCCTGCCTGCCCACTGAGCCATGGATCCTCATTCATTCACAATTCTTTGCATGCAGATGGATCTATCTTGCTCCCAAACAATCGCCTGCATAGGCTTCTCTTGGATTAGCTTGTTTAATCCCTGTCTATAAATATAAACCGACTTTATTCACTTCCATTGGAATCTGCTAGCCTTTTTATATTAAAATGTACTAAGCCTCAGCCAGGTTATTTCTACATAGATTCATTCTCCTTTCAGTGATCAGAATAGAAACATTCCCTCTCTTTGTGGAATAGAATGCCTTCCCATAAGAGTTCTCACTATTGGCCACTTTGTGAGGTTCAAACTGTCAACAGAAATCAGTTTCAACCTCTGGATTACAGCTTTATTCAGACTCTTTGGTGCCTCAAATGGATCAGTTTAAAATACAGCTTATTTGCGATTCTAAGTAAAAACACTCATCCTGTGGACCATCTGTTTTAAGGGGGAGGCACTTGGGCAGGAATAGATTTCAACTTTCTCCAAGCCTCTTGGAAGTTGCCTGGAGGGATATAAAAGCTCACCTGTTAAATCTTAGACTAGCTGGGGTTGGGAGGGTGTATAGGTTCCCCCAGCGGCACAGCAGTTATGATTCCAGAACTGAGACTGCAGGTACCTCAAGCTTTGAAGATACTTACCCATCCTTCATCTCTCTGGAGTATAAGCAGCAATGACATTGCCACAGATGATAGAGCAAAAATTCCTGTTTCCTCAGGGCTGATTTACTGCAGGCTAGGCGTACAGCACATTTAGAAATTATCCTACATAAATTCCTTTAAAAACAAAAACATGCCAGTCCTTGGGCTTGAATTCAGGGCCTGGGAACTGTCTGTGAGCTTTCTTTGGCTCAAGACTAGCATTCTACCATTTGAGCCAGAGCACCACTTTTGGCCTGTTTATGTGGTACTGAGGATCAAACCCAGGGCTTCATGCATGCTAGGCAAGCACACTTAAGGCACATTTTTAGCCCTCTATGTAATTTTTTTTTTTTTTTTTTGTCAGTCATGGGGCTTGAACTCTGGGCCTGGGTGTTGCTCCTCAGCTCTTCTGCTCAAGGCTAGCACTCTACCACTTGAGCCACAGTGCCACTTCCAGTTTTCTGGTGGTTTATTGGAGATTAAGAGTCTCATGGACTTTCCTGCCCAAGCTGTCTTTGAAACACGATCCTCAGATCCAAATCTCATTCTCCTGAGTAACTAGGATTATAGGCATGAGCCACTCGCGCCCGGCTCTCTACCTAAATTTCTAAAATATTCATGGTTTAAACTGCTCCCAACCTCCCATACCTTTAGTTGTTTTCTGCATGGAGGGCAGGAGGAGACAGGACAGAAATCCAGTAGGTGTTTCCCCAAAGATATGATATTTGATAAATGACTTATGCTCTGAAAAGTTCAGAATTAAAACAAAATTTTTCTCAAACAGCTAGGATAGGAAAGAACTGGCTATCTCACAATGAAATCTAGAAGACACCGTGGTCTCCTCCAGACTTTAATCAGGATTCAGTGTAGAACCCCTAAGCCTTACATAGAGAGTATCATTCCTAAACTTGGTTGGGTTGGCTTAAATCTGGGGGGACATTCTACATGTACTTGGGGCTTCACCTCAGATAAATCTTTTTTTTTTTTTTTTTGG
>NW_012279811.1:0-2833 GCF_000151885.1 Dipodomys ordii
GAGGGGAGGGGAAAAACAAGTCGTTTAAATAAGGATACAGGTGGACCTGTTACAACAATGAGAAGTACAAGTTGTCATGTCAAAAACGAACTTTACAACTTGGGGATGGGGGGAGGATGGGAAGGGATGGGAAGGGTAAACAAAGGAGGAGGCTACAATGCTTGATGTACTTACTATCTTGCCCATGTAATTGTAACCCCTCTGTACAGTACTTTTACAATAAAAAAATAATAATTTAAAAAAAGAGAGGAAGCAAAGGCAAATGGTAGGTACCAATGTCTTATAAATCAAATTAATGACATAGCACACAGAAAGGGGAAATCAATGCTTAACAACTCATATGGCTTTGTGCAATGGTTCTAACTACAAACTTCTTAGCTTATCATCCTCCATCTACAATACAAGAAACAAAGCTTTCTAAAATTATCATTCTCCTGTACAATCTTCTATCATTTGTATGGCAGGGTTCAAGCAGTGGTTAATAAGTCATCACTGAGACTGGAGGGAAAGTTCTAGAGTTCTGTTCAGAAAAGTCATCCTTCACTTACACGGCGTGGAATTTCAGGGTAAAGCAAATCATCATCAAAGTTGCCAGAGAGAGAGACAAACGGGGACACTGCCCTTCTTCCTTGGGTGCAGTTCATCAAGTGAGCCACCAGTGGAGAGTCGGCACATTCTTGGCCGGTGAATTCTGAGCAGAGTAAATGGGAAATGGGAAGAGCTTCATATTTAAAATCAGCCAAATTGTCACAGTGATCTACTTTTCTGGGACCATGCTACACAAGAAAGCCATTCAGCTTTCCAGCCATTTCTTCCCAAGGAACACTGAATAAGCTAAATGACATCAAGCCAGTAGTGCTTGGCTTGGAACAGGACATCTTGTCAAATTGGTAAAAAAAAAAAAAAAAAAATCAATTCTGTACTGGTTTTACAGCAGATTATTGGAATCTTGAAGCTTTTCCCCAATAAGTATAGAATTGACTTGGCCATTGCATTCCCGTCAGCCACTCTTAGAAGTTTGAAAACAGCCAATGAGAAGACATCTATCGCTATTCGTGCTCTTTATGCTCCAAGTCATACACAAGTCAATCCGGACTCTAGTACATAATTACAGCTCTCATCTCACCACCCCTGTGAGATTCCCTGTGCTCCACACCATTCCTGTCTGCTGCTGTTCTAACTTCCTTCTACTTTAATAGAACCCAGGAAGCTACACACTACACGTCCTTCCATTGTTCCAGTAGAGCAAAACCAGGATGGTACCGCCCAGAGCTCAAGGCTCTTCCTTTACCTAAATCCCCTTTCCCTTCTGATTTTCTGTGAAGGTCTACAGCTGTTACAGACAAAATAAAAAAAGAAAAAGAAAAGAAAACAGCAAATCCCCATTGTGCCAAGTACTGTTATAAGATTTTCACGTTATTTAAAGCTCATGATCATATATCTGATGAGGAAACACAGGCAATGGTAATGGGGTCACTTGCCCAAGAACTCACTGTTAAAGAGCAAAGCCAGGGTTTGGACTCGAGGAATCGGCCCAGAGCTTAACCTTAGGAATCCAGTACACTCAAGGAAAAGTTACAGCATTAGTCTCTAATTTCTCTTTATGTCCCAGACATCCTTACTTTATGCGCCAGACTTGACTCAAAGCCAACCTTTCATCAAAGCTGTTTGTAAATAATGATTTATTCTCACTCTTCACTGACCGAACAAGCAGTTTCTTCCTTTGGATAGTAGAGGGAATCCCCTTCTCTTGATATTAAATATATATTCTTTTTTTTTAAGGCAATGCTGAGACTTGAACCCAGGTTCTCAATCCTGACAGGCCAAAACTCCACCATCAAGCTACATCCCATATTTCTGTCTGAGATAAAAATGCAAGGTTATTCCTTCTTAAATTGGTCTACAATGAAGCCAAAATATACTTACTGGTTTTTGACAGTGGGAGTTCACACTCCTGTTTCATATCAGCCAATTTGGACACAATTAGTAGAAAAGAAGTAAAATCCTGTGTAACTTTTCTGTTATAGTTTCCCAAAGCTGCTTTGAAATCCGTGGGGAGCTCTTCAAGAAACACCTAGAGGCCAAATGTTTTTTGGTAGCTGTAAGACCACTCTATTATGAATTGGTGAAATCAAGTGATAAAATTAAGATAAAGCTTATTTTTGTTTCTATTTGCATTTATGACAATTTTGTGCCAGGGCCAGCCTCCAATCTTGATCCTCCAATCTTAAACCTCCAAAGTAGCTTAGATTATAGACATTCACCACCCACCATTGCCTGGCTTGTTTATTGAAAGGGAAGCCTCTTTACCTTTTTACCAGCTAACTTCAAATTGTAGCCATCCTGTTCTTTACCGCTCATTTAGCTAAAACTATAGTCATGTACTAGCATGGTCAGGCTTTATTATAAATGAGAACTTATTTTAAGGTGCTAAGATTTGAACTCAAGGATTTATACTTGTGCTAGGGGTGGCTCAAGCTCTCTACCACTTGAGGCCCACTCCCAGCCCCTAATTTTATTCTACTTTTATTTTCAGCTACTCTTGAGGTTATAAATATTTTTTACTCTCTACAAAGATCTAACAGGCGCTGTTGACTGCATCCTTACACAATTGTTTTCAATGATCTGCATGTCAATTTCATCTTATTATTCCATTCACTCTATTTATAGTCGGTTGTATTTTCTTGGTTTTTAACTAGCTTCTTAACCTGTTTGTTGTTTTTGTGTGTGTGTGTGTGTGAAAATACTGTACAGAGGGGTTACAATTACATGGGCAAGATAATGAGTACATCTCTTATCAAGCATTGTAGCCTCCTCCTTAGTTTCCCCTTCC
>NW_012279812.1:0-1967 GCF_000151885.1 Dipodomys ordii
TATTTTGAACATTTCCATTTTTTTCTTTTTGTACTGTCTTTGGGCTTCTTCTCTCTCTTGTTTTCTCCTCTCAAATTCCTGAAAGTATAAATACATGTAGCTTTCATTAATCAGTACTTACAGGTGAGAAATTATTTTTTCTCTTATGTTTTACAAAATGTAACTAGTTTTCCCAAAGTAAAGAACTGTAGCCTCTTTGCCTTCTACTACAATAATACATAGTATACAATGGAAAAACAGTTACTGTCAAGCTTTATATATTTATATACAAATAAAACTAGATACAAAAAGAGGAAAGGCAAATAGTTATGAGGACATTAAAAGTTTATATAGTCTGATCTTCCATATATATATATCACTGAAGACTTAATTTTCATCTTGTCACCACATTTACATAGTTAAACTAAAATACACTTATTGACTGCTTTCTGTATATGTGCCAAGCACTGCTAGGCATCAGGAAGATTCTGGTACCATGCTCATTTCATTGGTACAACAGACTCAAATTTGAGTACAAAGAAATAAATTTCAAAGCTATAAAATCCTGAAGAGTCACTACTCAAAATGCACTATATATCAGTATATCAAATATTTTAACAGCTGAAAAGATGCTCCATCTTATGTACAGTTTTTCTATTTCTCCAGTAATCCATGTAGCTATAATCATGACATATTATATAAAGATAAGGTTTCACACTTAGTCACATGTTTCTAATTTTAAAAGTATGTGTACTGTATAAAATCACATAATATTCCATTCTCTGAAAGTGTTATTTTGTGTGTATATGTGTGCTACTCCTCAGGCTGTCCCTGTGCTTTTATCTCAAGGCTTGTACCTAGCAGTTGAGCCACAGCCTTTCTTGCCCAGAGTGGTTTTGAACAGCAATCCTGAGATCTCAGCCTTCTAAGTATCTAAGATTGTAAGCTGGAGCCACCTGTGCCCAGCTTGAAGTGCTTTTTTTTTTTTTTTGCTAGTTTATGATGTTTATCTTATGGATGAGCCAAGCTCAGTAAATACTGCACATGACCTATCCAAGATCCCTAGTAAGTGGTAAACCTGAAACTGATACCAAATTATGTAAGGTCCCATTGTATTATTAAAATTGTATTAAAAATGGTATATAGCATTTATTTTAGTAAGTATATAAAGATCTAAAACTTGGTAGAGAAATAGGAATATGGAGCCTTGTTTAGCTCCATGGAATTTTTTCCAAACAAATTTTCTTAACTATACATATCCTGAAACATAAAAATACATCAACATCTTTGGGATGTCTGATGAGTGACAAATTACTAAAGCTTTAATATAAAAAGAAGCTAACTAAAACATGAGAATTTTGTTGTGGCTACAATTCGTTTTACTCATTTGGAAAAGTATAATTCTGTTTTGGGGAATGATAATAAAGTGGCAACTACCTGTTGATTTAAAACTGGTACGTTTTTTTAATTGGCAAAAACACTTAATATTATATTCTAATACTTCCTCTGGTTTTTAATTGTTTCAATATAAAATTATGGAAATCATCCAGATTTTTCTTAGGTTGGTAGTTTTCATATTTTAATATAAGAAATATCTCAAGTTACTTGTTAAAAATACAAGTTTCTGGGCCATTCATTAAGCAATATCTGAAATGGTATTATTGACCCATGAGTAGTATCTTTAATATCCTATTCTTAGCCTACAAATATTCCTGCAAAAATATAAGCAATGAAGGAATTTGAATGCAATGCAATTCTCCAGTTCTGCTCAAGACAATCATTCATTGAACAACTATGTACAGAAACTTATATATCAATATACTAAAAAACACAACTTAAACTTAAATATGCATTTAAGAAAAATGAACCTAAATATTTTAAAAGTAAAACTTACTTGTTTCTTAGCAGCACGCTTAGCTTGTATCTGTTCATATTCTTCTTTTGCTTTCTGATTTGAAGTTTTCTTTTTATTTTTCTTTGGAATAGTC
>NW_012279813.1:0-2138 GCF_000151885.1 Dipodomys ordii
TGTATGTCCCTCCCCCATGGTATAACCCCTGCTTTCACTGTATTTGATGTTGGTATAATTTGTGGAGGGGAAGGGAAAAAACAAATTGTTTAACTAGGGATACAGGTGGACCCATTGCAACAATGAGATGTACAAGTTGTTATGTCGAAAAATGAACTTCACAACTTTGGAAGGAACTTCTGATGGCCTCCTGCCCCTCCCGTGTCCCAGTCAGAGCTACACAACAGCAAACAAATCTGTTCTCTTCCACATGATTACAAAAGCTACATAATAGCTTGTTCATTCACACCTAATATGTGCCAGGCCCTGCTTCCAGCACTTTTCACAAATATTAACATAACAGTCTTCTCAGGTGGTTGGTTAAGTGTGGTTATGATTTCCATTTTACAAGTGAGTTAACCAAGGCCCAGGGAGATCACAAGTTACTAAAGGGCAAAGTCAGACGCAGATATCCTGCTCCAGAGCAATGCTGTCTCTCCACAAGATTATGAGAGAGAAGCTGCCATTCTTAGCTGGAGGTACACGTTCTTGTTTACAGTCAATAAACAATTCCTAACAGTCCTGAGTGGGTCCTCTAGTGGAAGGCTGCAGAAGGGAGCCCATGGAGGTCAACATGATGGGGGTTTTCAGAGATTATAGTTTATAGGGTCAGTGCTTTGGAAAGAAAGTGTAGTAAAAGTACTAAGCATTGTCCTTATTACTGCTGCACAGACCAGAGCCTCTTGTATGTTGTACAGAACCTCCTGGCCCTATATTGGAAGCCTCATTGTCCCATATTTGCTCTTATTCACCTATTTTGACCTCCATGAGCTCCCTTCTGCCTCCTTCCATTAGAGGATCCACTCAGGGCTATTAGGAATTGTTTACAATAACAGTTTGCTACCACAAGGTTTGTGGGATATTTAACTTTTCTAGCTAAAAACGTCAATTATCTGATCTATCATATGCATGAACTATTTCCTTTTCAAATAGCCAGGAAGATAAGTAAAGCAGATAACAGTTTTACAGATGGAGGAACTGACAGTAACAGATACTTAGAATCTACTTTTGTTGAAATCTCTGACTCCTTCCTTGGGCCCACAAATCAGTAGAGAACAGGATTGAAAGGTTAGCATTTCTCCCTCCATCTTGCATCTATCTTTGCTCTGAGCAGTCATCTTGCAGCCACCTTGTAATCAGGAAGGAAAATACTGGCTCATAGTTTCCTGTGAACTCCCACCCCATTCTCAGCCCCCAAAACTTTCAGATTGAGAACCAGGCCTCACCAATCCTGAGATGGTGGTCAACTGGACTACTCCTCTGATTACCAGGCCCCACCCTCTTCTTCCTCTATTTAAACCTAAGCTTACATCTCTTCCCTGGAGATGGCTGCAATGGTTTCCCATGACTTGCCCACACAGCATAATATAGCTCTTTTCTCTGCCCTTCACCATTACTTGGCTATTTAGTATATCTGGCCAAGTGACCACACCTGACATGTTTGACCACTAGAGTTGCTGGTCTAGAACTTCATGACCAGGACACTGAGGATAGTAATTGGCCCTGGATGTGAAGCTCAGGTTTCATGGCTTTGCACAGCATCCATCCTTGGCCTATTACAAGTTCAATAATTGGACAAAGGGAACAGAGGGCAGTGGGAACAGTGGTCAGCTGGTTGATACTGTGACTTCAAATTCCACTGTCAAATTCCAATGTCACTCACAGGATGACTTTCACTAGCTCCTTCCATAGACACAAGAGGCGGGGCTTTTGAACAAGGCTTATGGAAAGAAAATGGTAGTTCTCAACATCATGCAACTACAGTAGGAAAAAAGATTTCCTGATCAGATATCCTGTTCACTGTGGGGGAATGTTTTAAGATCAAAAAGCCTTGTGGATAATTCTGCATTGCTGGTACAGCCATAGCAAAATGTCTTCCAAATCCCAAAAGCCATTTGGCCTATAGATGAGATCTCACCACATCCTCCTCCTCCTTCTTCTTTTCCTTCCAGTACAAGGGCTTGAACTCCGGGCCTGTGTACTGTCCCTGAGGGTTTTTTTGTTTGTTTGTCAGTCATGGGGCCTGAACTCTGGGCCTGAGCGCTGTCCCTCAGCTCTTCAGCTCAAGGCTAGCGCTCTACCACTTGAGCCACAGTGCC
>NW_012279814.1:0-1490 GCF_000151885.1 Dipodomys ordii
TGCTTATGTGGTGCTGAGGAATCGAACCCAGGGCCTCATGAATGCAAGGCAAGCACTCCACCACTGAGCCACCTTCCCAGCCCCCTTGAATATTTTCTTATAGTTCCCCCTAACATCACATGATAAATGGATGTATATTATAGTAGATCATAAAAATATATGTACAAGCATCTTTATTCAATGATGTTTGATCATTATTTTAGTTTTTAGAGCCTGCATAAAGAATCTCTAACATTATCTAGACAGAGACACAAAAAATATCAAATAATTCTTTTACTTTTGTGTATTAATGGATTTGTACATATATATGTGATGTTAGTGCTGTGGCTTACAGAGGTAGAGCACTAGCCTTGAATGAAAAAGCTTAGGGGTAGCATCCAAGATCTGACAGAGAGAGAGAGAGAGAGAGCGAGAGAGAGAGAGAGAGATGAAGGGAGGAAGGAAGGAAGAGCATGTAACAACCGGAGTTCAAGCCCCAGGACCTGCGCCAAAAATAAATAAATAAACATATATATCTGATTACATATTAAAAAAGGCTGTTATTGTAGCTTAGAGATGGAATGTCTGTTTAGGATGTACAAGGTTCAATTCCCTAGTACTTCAAAAACAACTAAATCTACTTCAAATCAGCTTACCTTCTAGAATCCCCTGCTACCTTATTATTATTATCATTATTATGGTGTTGGGACTTGAACTCAGGGCCTGTACTTTTTTTTATTTTAAAAGTATAACATTTTTTTTCTTTTTTTTATTGTGAAAATACTTTACAGAGGGGTTACAATTATACGGGCAAGATAATGAGTATATTTCTTTTTTTTTTTTTTGGGTCGGGTCGTGGTACCTGAACTCTGGGCCTGGTTGCTGTCTCTCAGCTCTTCAGCTCAAGGCCAGCGCTCTACCACTTGAGCCACAGCACCACTTCCGGCTTTTTTTCTTTTTGCTTATGTGATGCTGAGGAATCGAACCCAGGGCCTCAGGCATGCAAGGCAAGCGCTCTACCACTGAGCCAACTTTCCAGCCCCAATGAGTACATTTCTTATCAAGCATTGTTGCCTCCTCCATTGTTTCCCCTTCCCATCCCTTCCCATCTCCCTCCCCGACCCTGTGTGCCCCTCCCCCAAAAAAGTTGTAAAGTTCGTTTTTCGACATAACGTCTTGTACATCTCATTGTTGCAATGGGTCAACCTGTATCCCTATTTAAACGAGTTGTTTTTTCCCTTCCCCCTCCACAAATTATACTGACATCAAATACAGTGAAAGTAGGGGTTGTACTGTGGGGGAGGGACATACAAAGCAAAAAAGAAATAATCTTATAAATGCGTTAGAAACAAATCACCTGAAAGAAAAAAGACTTTTGAATATGTATCTTAGGGTTCATTTCCCTAACATCACCTTATCTGACCCTCTGCTTGACTCAGACATATACTAGATATTGCAAATAAGGGAAACCATGGGACCTATGTTTCTTTGGGCCTGGCTTACTTCACTTA
>NW_012279815.1:0-1934 GCF_000151885.1 Dipodomys ordii
CTGGAAGTGGTGCTGTGGCTCAAGTGGTAGAGCACTAGCCTTGAGCTGAAGAGCTGAGGGACAGTGCCCAGGCCCAGAGTTCAGGTACCATGACTGGCAAAAAAAAAAGTAATGTCTGGAGCAACTGAATTAAGACTCAGGGCTGTACAAATGGGTGGTAGAATACTAATGAATGGTCCAGTAATGACCTGGAAGAACAGAGACTGCCTGTGCTCTGGCTCCACACCCCATGAAGCATAGCTGAGGAATTAGATCAGCCCAACACAGGGACCTTTTCCCTGGCTCAAACAGCCATTCTCCCTTGCTGGGCATTGGTGGCTCACGCCTCTAATCCCAGCTACTCAGGAGACTGAGATCTGAGGATCACAGCTCAAAGCCAGTTTGGGCAGAAAGCCCATGAGACTAATCTCCAGTTAACCCCCAGAAAACTGGAAGTGACATTGTAGATCAAAGTGCTAGCACAATCACAAGTTTTGAGTGAAAAGCTCAGGGATGGTGCTCAGGCCCTGAGTTCAAGCCACATGACTGAAAGGAAGAAAAAAGAAAAAGCAGCTATTCTCCCCTTGAGTGGTTGGTGACTGAGGGCTTTTATTTCTTCAGGGGCTGGGGGCAGAAACAAACAGGCTACCTAACTTGGGCCATCAGAGCTCCTTTGCAGACTCCTTGGAAGTTCCTCTCCACTGCCCAGAAATAGCATCAGGCTACCTCACCTCAGTTTCATCGGCTCTGAGCCCTCCTAGCTTCCTGCCTCATTCCTGCAGAACTCAGGCAGCAATGTTTTCAGATGCCATGGGACAGTTGTTCTTTACCACCCCTTCGTTTGCCTTCCTTCAGACTCTTCTTTTCTCCTTCCAGGTATTTGGTACCAATGTGATGGTGACGGTGGCCAAGTCATTTGAAGCACCAATAAAATGTAAGTGAGGGGCTGGGAATGTAACTTAGTGGCAGAGTGCTTGTCTACCATGCATGAAGCCCTGGGTTCAGTTCCTCAGTACCACATAAACCAAAAAAGCTGGAAGTGGCGCTGTGGCTCAAGTGGTAGAGTGTTAGCCTTGAGCTCAGAGAGACTCCGCAACAGAGCCCAGGCCCTGAGTTCAAGCCTTACAACTGGCAAAAAAAAAAAAAAAAGTAAGCATCTCCCACAATGTAGAACCCCCTCATCAACCATAGCGCATTCTCGCTTGGGTCAGTACTCCCTTTTCCCCATAAACTTCTTCCTCAAAGGTCTAGTGAGTCTCTTCAACCTGGTTCTCTTATTTTGATTAATCCAGCTGTGTTCTTGATCTACCACCTTCTGCTTAAGCCCTTTCCCAGGGACAGCTGCTGGGTCATGGTGCAATGTAATACATAGTAAGCAGAAATGGGAACAAGCTGGAAAGAAGCATAGAGAGGAGATATCCAAACAGCCTATTGTGGGGCTGCAGAGAACTTTCCAGAGGGGAGACTGCCGTACTGAGAACTGAGAGCATAGGACCCACTTACCTTCTCTAGAACTCTGTCTTTCAGATTGCCTTGGTTTATTTTTCATTTTTTTAAGTTTTTTGTTTTTGTTTTGTTTTTGTTTTTGTTTTTGTTTTTGGTTGGTCGTGGGGCTTGAACTCTGGGCCTGGGCGCTGTCCCTCAGCTCTTCAGCTCAAGGCGAGCGCTCTACTACTTGAGCCACAGCGCCACTTCTGGTTTTCTAGTAGTTTATTGGAGATAAGAGTTAAGAGTTTCACAGACTTTCCTTCCCAGGCTGGCTTTGAACTGCAATCCTCTGATCTCAACCTCCTGAGTAGCTAGAATTACAGGCGTGAGCCACCGGCGCCTGACAAGTTTTTTTGTTTTTTGTTTTTTTTTCTGTCGGTCGTGGGGCTTGAACTCTGAGCCTGGGCACTGTCCCTCAGCTCTTCAGCTCAAGGCGAGCGCTCTACCACTTGAGCTACAGCGCCACT
>NW_012279816.1:0-3101 GCF_000151885.1 Dipodomys ordii
AAAGACTTAAAGAGAAACTTCTCTGAAGAGGAAAAAAGGATGACCAATAGACACATGAAGAAATGCTCAACCTCCCTAGCCATAAAAGAAATGTAAATTAAAACAGCGTTGAGATACCACATCTCCCCAGTTAGAATGACTATAATCAAGAACTCTAACAACAACAGATGCTCGAGTGGATGTGGTCAGAAGGGAACCTTACTGTATTGTTGGTGGGAGTGTAAACTTGTTCAACCACTTTGGAAAGCAGTATGGAGGTTCCTCAAAAGACTTCACATAGAGCTCCCCTATGACCCAGCAATCCCACTTTTGGTCATTTGCCCAAATGTTCACAAACAAGACCACACTAAAGCTACCAGCACAACTATGTTTATTGCAGCCTTATTTACCATAGCTAAGATATGAAACCAACCCAGATACCCCTCAGTAGATGAATGGTCAAGAAAATGTGGTATATACGCACAGTGGAATTCTATGCCTCCATCAGAAAGATTGACATTGCCCCATTTGTTAGGAAATGGAAAGAGTTGAAAAAAATTATATTAAGTGAAGTAAACCAGGCCCAAAGAAACATAGGCCCCATGGTTTCTCTTATTTGCCATAACTAATATATGTCTAAGACAAGCAGAAACGGTCCGATAAGTTGATGTTAGGTGAAATGAACCCCAAGATAAATATTTAACTGTTTTTTTTTCTTTCATGCGATTGTTTCTAATACATTTATAAGATTATTTCTTTGTTGCTTTTTATGTCCCTCCTCTATGGTATAATTCCTGCTTTCAGTGTATTTGATTTTGGAATAATTTGCGGACTGGAAGGGAACAAATCATTTAAATAGGGATACAGGTGGACCCATTGCAACAATGAGATGTAGAAGTCCTTATGTAAAACAACGAACTTTACAACTTTGGCCAATGGGGGGCTGGGAGCTGTGGAGGGAGATGGGAAAGGATGGGAAGGGAAAACAAAGGAGGAAGCTACAATGCTTGATTAGAAATGCACTCATTATCTTGCCCATGTAATTGTAAACCCTCTATGCGGTATTTTCACAATAAAAGAAAAAAAGACAATATATACTAACAATTTTGAAGATTTTTTAAAACATTTACTAACAAGTTTACATTCACCCATTTGTCAAAAAGTGTGTGTAAAATAACTGAGCTATAAAGTCCCTGGTCTAACTAAAGAGTCTTAATTTTGTGGGAACACTAACAAAAGTATGTGCATGTAGACATACAATATATACAATGTACAATCCATGCATATAAAAATAGGAGATGAAAGTTAATGTCATGTCTCACAATATTCAATGCCTTGATGATGTCATTGCCTTCTGGTATTTAATTGAATTATGAGTCTTTTATACCAAGAGAACTATTTAGATATAGCAAAGGAAAATCTTAAGTGTAAGTTTTGCCTATCCTCATGTGAATTTCAACTGAAATTTGAATACTATCAATAATCAACACTTATATTGTTTTCATTTGCTTAAAATTAGCTTAAAATTTGTAATGTATTTCTTTGTCTTTTCATCTTGAATTCTTAACCAAATTTGTATTTAATAGAGATAAGTGTGAAGTAATTTATCATTTGTCCTTAAGATACCATTAAACAGGAAAACACAACACAATTCCGATTATGTAAATCTTATATTTACTTCAAGATACAAAGTATCAGGAGAAAAATCTCATGAAAGTCGAAAATCTACTTATTGCAGTGCTTGATTATTCTTTTTATGTTGATATACTAAGAGAAAGAAGTAGGTACTAAGAGGAAGAGGTTGTTAAAGAGAGCTTAAAAAATTAATAGTGTAATGCTATCAGACCATCTATTGAATTCCTTTGGCAGTGATCAAGATTTTTTTTTAGCTCCAAACATCACCAACATATTTTGCAATATGTTATGGCAACTATTAGATTTAATATAGCATCATTGATATCATTTAGTCACTGAATGCTGAGAGCATAGTTGAACAGCATTTGTTTATTGATATGAATATTCCATACAATTCAAGGATAAGTCCTACTGACAGAGGGACTTTACTAAAGAAAATTAATTATGTCAGCTGTGTGACCTTCTAATATGAGAGGCAAAGATATATTGTTGTGGACACAAAAATAGTACAAAACACCAGTTATGTTGTGCTCCTAAAAGCCTGTAGGCTTGAAAACAGCAGAAACTTTATGATTTAAAAATCATTATGGGGTAAAATAGAATACTTTGTAGGCTGGTAAGGTTTTCTAGCCTACGCTAGCAAAAATTGGTAACATTATTGTAGATTTCTATGATTATGGTCATTCTATTTACTTCCTTAAAAAATAGACAAAGGACAAATTTTAGTCAAGATGGCTAATATACAAAACGGAACTCTAAAACCATTTGTTCTTGAGTTGCAAAATGAAGAATCTTGTTCAAAAATAGGAAAACAGAATCTCTTAGGTGACCTGAGAGACATCTTTATCTTGTTTACACATTTGTAAGAGCACCTGGGCAGCAAAGATGGTGCTGAGAGGGGATTGAGTGGGCAGAGCCCAATTGACCTTCCAATCAGTGCCTAACCAGCCTGTGAAGGCTTAGGTGCAGGATAGGGTGTGACCTTGACAGTGATTGGTTCCTCTTCCTCCCTTGCCATGCCACCCACCCTTTTTGGCTTTAAAAAGGGCTGCTCTCGGTTAATAAATGAGTTTTCTACCTGCTGGATTTGGCTCCCCGCTGTGTCTGATTGTCTCTCAGGCTGAGGGAGGCTGGGGAACGGGCAAGCGCCACACTTACCTTTCCTTGGAACCCCATCTGTCTTTCCTGGGATAGATGAAGACCCAACACACATTGTTTTCGTTTGATTTTTACAATCCTCAGAGGAATTCTCTTCTCTGTTCCCAGCAAGTTTCGATCTAGCTCTTTGTTTTCAAGTGTTCTCAATTTTATTTGGCATACATTTATGACTTTAATTCTCATTTTCTTTCTAAATAGCAATAAAAACTAGCTTTATAAACACAAAGAAAGGGGGCTGGGAAGGTGGCTCAGTGGTAGAGTGCTTGCCTTGCATGCCTGAGGCCCTGGGTTCAATTCCTCAGCACCACATAAGCAAAAAGAAAAAAGCC
>NW_012279817.1:0-2963 GCF_000151885.1 Dipodomys ordii
GCTGTGGCTCAAGTGGTAGAGCGCTAGCCTTGAGCTGAAGAGCTGAGGGACAGCGCCCAGGCCCAGAGTTCAGGCCCCATGACCAACCAAAAAAAAAAAAAAAAAACTGGGAGAGAATGAGGGAGGAGGTGACACTGTTCAAAAGGAAATATACTCATTACCTGTCTCATATAACTATAAGCCCTCTGTACATCACCTTTACAATATTGTTTTTAAAAAGGGCAACAATGATAACAAATGTTAATTTGCTCTCTGCTTTACATCATCAGACAACTTTATCTTCATAACAACACTAAGCAGGTAGAAATTCCACTTCACTAATGAGGAAACTGAGGTACCTTGTAGTGTCCATGGGCCCAGTGGCCAGCTAGCTTTCCTTACTGCACCCTCTGACCTCATGGTCAGACTGTAAGCACTGCCCTTTGCCTCTGTAGGTTTGGCTTCCATTGGAGTCAGCCAACCACAGATTTCAAATATTCAGGGGAAAACACTGCGTCCATTCTGAACGCATACCAAATTGTTTTCTTGTCATTATTCTCAAAAGTTACCATAAAACAACCATTGACATTGTAGACATGTTGAAAGTTGTATACTTTCATTTATCTGGAGATGAATGGACGTATACAGTAGGATATACTTAGATTCTATACACATACTACCTTGCTTTTTTTATATTAGGGACCTGCACCTCTGTGCTTCTCGGAATCTCAGGAGAATCCTGGAAGCCACCCTTGGGGAGGAGGGGAGATATTATAAAATAAGGATGGCTATACTATAAAATGTTAACTAGTGATGGGAAGTTAAAACTGTCTTCATTCGGGGAATTCAATTATTAGCAGATTGCATGGAATTTGTTACCATAGACAGAAATAAGAAGAGAAACAGTGATGCTAAGCAAATAGGGAGAGAAATAGACAACATTAAAGATAGAAAAAGATTTCGCAGTGGTGGTGGTGGGGAACAACCAGACCCTGTTAAAGTCACTGTACCAGAGCAAGTATAGAGTTTCATTGAACTTTGTAGCTACAAAAAGGATGCTCTTAGGAGAGGAAAACGAAGGTATAATATCTGCATGTCTCTTTATATTTATATAAAATAATATATATGATATATATATACCCACATACACACAAACTCCAAGGTATATAGGATAAAAAGAAATACCTCTCTTAGGAGATACCTCTTTATATAAAATAATATATAATACATGATATATAAACAAACTCCAAGATATGAGGAGAGGGAGAAATATCAGAGGTTCTCAAGCTCAGCTTCCTTGTTTTTTGCAGAAAAGGAAACTGAGCGTGGAGGACTGATGAACTATGTTTATAAGCCATGTTGAGTTCTCCAGGAACCTGACAAGAAAACAGAGCCTTCCTGGCCACCCTAAGGGACAGGGTCCCATTTCCTGCCCCACCTTCTCAGCTCCTTGTGATAAAGGGCTTAGTTGTGGGAGCCTGTAATCCTACCTCCTTTAGAGGCAGAAATCAGAGGATGATGGTTTGAGGCCAACTTGGCAGTAAAAATTCTCAAGACTTCACCCCAAGCAATAACTGGGAGAGGCGATGCATGCCTGACGTCCCAGCTACTGGTTGGGCACCGCTGCATGGGCCTTGGGGCCACCTTCTCAGAGTTAGTCTGTGGCTGCCCTCAGTCTCCAAGGTGGGAAGAGATGAGACATGAAGTGGATCCAGCCCTAGCAGCCACATCACCCATGTGTGTCATCCTTGTGGATGCTTGGACCGGAAAAAGTCTTATCGCCCTGCCCCTCAGCTCCCCTCTCTTGTTCCCTCATCCCCTCATTCATAAAGTCTGGCCGTACCTTCCACCCCTCCAGCCCCTCTGGCCCCTCCCCTCACTCCTCTGGCGGCCTAACCCTGATCATGTCCTCTGACCTCAAGGCCATCTTGTCTTCTCAGCCAAGATCACTCTGGGCTGGCTTGTCCTCCCTCAAACACAGGTGAATGGACTCTGCTAGTCCACTCATGGTTCCCATCCTCTGTGGTGTATTCCTCAAAGATCAACCCTTCTGAGGTCCTCAGACAGGCTGCATACTTACCTCCTTCATAGGTCTATCCTAAAGACTCCCTCTGAGGTGGCCTTGTTCACATGTGTGGGGCACCTTGCTCCTGACGTCCCTCCTGCAGCTCACAGGTTTGGAGCAGGGGAGGGGGGCGGAAACCTTGTTGAACAAAGAGCAACCTCAAAGAGTGGGGAACTTTTCCCTTTCCAAGGGCTATTTGGATATTTATCATTCACTGGCCATACATAATTATTAATATAGCCAGACAGCTGACAAGAAGCAGGATGCTTGTGGCTCACACTTGTAATCCTAGCTACCCAAGAGGCTGAGATTGGAGGATCTCAATTCAAAGCCAGCCTGGGCAGGAAAGTCCATAAGACTTCTATCTCCAATTAACTGAGGAAGTGGTGGGGGTGGGGAGGAGGAGGAGGAGGAGGGAAAA
Organism: Dipodomys ordii; assembly: GCF_000151885.1. NCBI lineage: Eukaryota > Metazoa > Chordata > Mammalia > Rodentia > Heteromyidae > Dipodomys > Dipodomys ordii. The sequence continues at coordinate 2,466 of NW_012279817.1, forward strand.
GGAAAAGGAAGAGGAAGAGGAGGAAAGGGAGGGGTAGGGGAGGGGAAAGAAGAAGAAGCAGAGCTGTGGCTTAAGTTAAGTAGTAGAGCAAGAGCACCAGCCTTGAACAGAAAAAGCTAAGGGACAGCACCCAGACCCTGAGTTCAAGTTCTAGTACCAGCGCAATGCAGGCACACACACACACACACACACACACACGAGGAAGGGTAGGCAGGAAGAAACATGTAGGAATCACTTTCAAGCCCCCTGAATCCAGCCTGAGAGGGAGAGAGAGCACTCATAAAGGCCCCACACTGACTGGGCATGATCCAGCACGCAGAAGGTGGAGGCAGGAAAAACACAAGTTCAACGTTTTTCTAGGCTATGTAGCAAGACTGGATTGTAGCTCAGTGGTAGCCATCCCGCTGAGCCTGCACAAGGCCTTGGATTTAGTCCTCTGTGCCAAGAAATGCTGTAAACAAATAGGCCCCACATCAGCTGTTAGAATTTTTAAAAATG
>NW_012279818.1:0-1786 GCF_000151885.1 Dipodomys ordii
GACAGTAAACTAATACAAGACAAGCAGAAGAAAATTAAAAACTAAAGTTAGTTTCCTAAAAGCATCAATAAATTTGATATACTTACAGCTAGAATGAGAAAAGTGGGTTAAGGTACTCAAATTATAGGCATATATCCCTAAACAACAGGGATCATTTAAACAACACATCGTTTAAGGGATTTTGCTGCTGAATGAACATTGTAATAGTGTTCTCACACAAACCTACAGTACAATCTATTACACATCTAGGCTATCTGGTTTTTATAGATAGCTAGCCATTACAGTCTACAGTTCCTGGAACCATAACGAAACAAAATGAGATTAAATCAGCCACAAAAGAAAATGACTATCAAGAGTCACAGTAAACAAAATTGTTGTATCAAATCAAACTTTTTTTAACAAGTGTATCTTAAACTAACAAATAATAAATGCCCAAACCAGTAACAGTAATGTATTATCAAGTATTATGTATTATACATAATTATATATTATGTTTTGATGTAACTGGTAGTGCAGTAAGTTTATTTATACTGGCATTACCACAAATATGTGGATAATGTACAGCACTGATAATGAGGCCACTGAGCAACCATTTTAGCTTCACTGTAACCTTACAGGACTGCTATTGTATATGTAGTCCATAGTTGACTAAAGTCTTGTTAAGCAGTACACAAATGTACTAAAATCAGAAATGAAAGCGAGACTTTACTACTAACTTACAGAAATGAAAAACAAATATAAAAAATACTATAAACTGTTCAGAGGGACTTCAAGCCTGTAATCCAAGATACTTGGGAAGATTAGAGGGACATGGTTGAAAGTCAGCCTAAGGAAAAAGTAGTTCACAAGATACTATCAATTAGTGGCTGAGGGCAATGCAGTGCACCTAGCATCCTAGTACCTGGCATAAAGCAAGATCTTACCTCAAAAATCACCACTGCAAAATGAGGCTGGAAGACATGACTCAAGTGGTAGAGTACCTCAGTGAAGCCCTGAGTTCAATTCCCAGTACCAACAAAACATAAAGTTAAAACAGTAAACAAAGTCTGGTAAGGCTAAATATAAGAATGGAACATAATTCAAAGAAACTTTACTAATATTACATTTAGAGGTAGCCCTTTTTCACCCAGTACAATACTTAAGATGAGTTTGAAAATTATTAGCCACTTACTAGCAATGTAATTTTGGATAAATTACCTACTTCTTAATCTGCCCCCTGTCAAATGAGATAGTCATGCTACAGCATAGAAAAGATTGCTGTGATGTTTACATGAGATACATAAGGATGTACTTATTTCACTGTATGGCATATAACTAGTGTTAAATAAATGAAAGCTACTATAATGTTGAAGCTAAAAAGTTACCATTTGTCTTTCATTGTAGTATCTGTCAAACCTGATTTGCAGTTTATTTGAATTCACACTACATAACATTTGTTGAATACTTGCTATGTACTGGCATTGGTGATACATGGTGAACATAACAAAGTCCCTATTCTCTTAAAGTTTCTCTGTGTGTTTGTGTGATGCTAGGGTGTAACCTATGGCCTCGTACATGCTGAGCGAGTGCTCTACCAATGCATAAACACAGAACAAAAAGTTTTGCTATACACTAGCCCTGGAAACACTACATTAGGTGATTCAAGAAGTCTTTTGGTTGTTTTTTGTTTTTTTTTTTTTTGTCAGTTGTGGGGCTTGAACTCTGGGCTTGGGTGCTATCCCTCAGCTCTTCAGTTCAAGGCTAGTGCTCTACCATTTGAGCCACAGCACCACTTCCAGCTTTTTCT
>NW_012279819.1:0-1079 GCF_000151885.1 Dipodomys ordii
GAGCCCAGGCCCAGAGTTCAGGCCCCACAACCGGACCCAAAAAAAAAAAAAAACTTTACAACTTTGGCGCTAGAAGGGGGGGGTGAGGGGGGATAGGGGAGTTGGGGAAGGGATGGGAAGGGAAAACAAAGGAGGAGGCAATAATGCTTGATAAGAAATGTACTTATTACCTTGCTCATGTAATTGTAACCCCTCTGTATGGTATTTTCACAATAAAAAATGTATTAAAAAAATTTTAAAGAATTATCTCAATATTTTCTACTGAGAAATTTTCTTTAAAAATTTAATCTCCCTCTAGCTTGACTGCTGTTTTTTGTTGTTATTGTTGGATTTTTTTTTTGTGGTCGGTCATAGGGCTTGAACTCTGGGCCTGGGCACTGTCCCTCAGATCTTCAGCTCAAGGCAAGCACTCTAACTCTTGAGCCACAGCACCACTTCCGGTTTTCTGAGTGGTTTATTGAGATAAGAGTCTTGTGGACTTTCCTGCCTGGGCTGGCTTTGAACTGTGATCCTCAGATCTCAGCCTCTTCAGTAGCTAGGATTACAGGTGTGAGTCACCTGTGCCCGGCGACTGCTCAGTTTTTATAAACATTTATTTCAGCTTCATAATTATTATTGATCATGCTATTTAATACATTTGGATGTGTAGAATACACAATGTCATTTAGATATAGTATCTATTTCTAATACAAACACAGTAGTTTGTGCCCTACAAATGTAAGATTCCTGATAAATTCTATTTCATGAAGTTCTCACAAACATAAAGAAAAGGGTACATAATGTATTTAGGAATGTACTGTTACATTAAGGAATACAATTGTATTAAGAAATACAAATTCTGCCAAGCACTGTTTGGTTATACCTGTAATCTTAGCTACTCAGGAGGGCAGGAAAGTCTTTGAGACTCTTACCTCCAATCAATCACAGAAAAGGCCAGAAGTAGCACTATGGCTCAAATGATGAGTGCTTGTCCTGAGCTAAAAGGAGCTTATGGATAGAGCCCAGACCCAGAGTTCAAGTCCCAGAACTGGCAAAGAGGGGGAGAGGGAGGAGGAGGAAGAAAGGGAGGGGGAGGGGGA
>NW_012279820.1:0-2602 GCF_000151885.1 Dipodomys ordii
GCCCAAAGAAACATAGGTCCCATGGTTTCCCTTATTTGCAATAACTAGTATATGTCTGAGTCAAGCAGAAAAGGTCAGATAAGTTGATGTTAGGGAAATAAACCCTAAGATATGTATTCAAATGTTTTTTTTCTTTCATGTGATTGCTTCTAACACATTTATAAGATTATTTCTTTGTTGCTTTTTATGTCCCTCCCCCACGGTATAACCCCTGATTTCACTGTACTTGATGTTGGTATAATTTGTGGAGGGGAAGGGGAAAAACAAATCATTTAAATAGGGATACAGGTGGACCCATTGCAACAATAAGATGTACAAGTCGTTATATCGAAAAGAAACTTTACAACTTTGGTGTGTGTGTGTGTGAGGATTGGGTAAGGGGTGCTGGGGGAGAATGGGAAGGGATAGGAAGGGGAAACAAAGGAGGAGGCTGCAATGCTTGATAAGAAATGTACTCATTATTTTGCCCATGTAATTATAACCCCTCTGCACAGTATTTTCACAAAAAAAATAAAAAAAATTGCCACTTGCTATAAGAAGTCCTTATTTATGCTTAGGAAGCAATGGCTAGCTTTGATTTTAAAAAAGACAGTTTTTCCTGATCCAAAATGATTTTGTTTTAAATCACTCACTGCTATCTGAACTTTTTTTTTATCAGAACTCTAGGATACCCTGATGTTCAAAAGAAGACATAAGCAGGATAGTAGCTGCTCACATTTAGTCTTAGCTACTCAAGAGACTGAAATATGAATATCACCATTTGAAGCCAGCCACAGGAAGGAAATTCCATGAGACACTTCTCCAATAAATCACCAAAAAGCCAGAAATGGATCTGTGGCTCAACTAGTAGAAGACTATAGCTTTAAGCAAAAATTATAGCACTCAGGCCCTGAGTTAAAACCCCAAGACTTGCAAAGCAAGAAAGGAAGGAAGGAAGGAAGGAAGAAAAAAAGAAAGAAAGAAAGGAAGGAAGGAAGGAAGGAGGAAAATAGAACAGAAGAAAGAAAGAAAGAGGGGGGAGGAAGGGGGAGGAATGGAGGGAGGGAGAGAGAGGGAGGAAGGAAGGACGGAGGGAGGGAGGGAAGAAAGCAGATGGGCAGGTAGATGGGCAAGCAAACAGGAAAGAAAAAAGAGAGGAAGAGAGAGGAAGGAAGAGAGAGAGAAGAAGAAAATGAGGAAATAGAAGGGAGAAAGGAGGAAAAGGAGAAAGACAGGAAGAAAACCATGACTTCTTACATTCATACAAAATTGTGGACGGCTGCTTCTAAGTTAACATCTACACTAGGAGTAATTTTTTAGAAGTTTGGTTGGAGGATGAAGGAAGTAGTCAAGAAGGGAAAAAGTATTCTAGAAGAAAATTGAATGAATTAAATTAAACAGTACTTTATTATTTATCTATCTTTATTTATTTATTCTAAGCTTGGCTCAAAAGTCAGTATCATCTAAGAATGAAATTTTTAAAAAGTGATGAAAATGCCATTTTGTCCCCTTGTCCAACATGAGAAAACTCCCTTGATCTAGAAACTCGTTAAATAAATTCTCATGAAGTGAATTCATTATGAATTGATTACCTGCTTTGTCTCCTTAAAGGACCAGCCACCAAAATGTACTGTAGCACAATGAGTGCAGTGCTTGTGGGCTGCATCAGAACTATCTCAGTAGATAGTACTGTTACTATCCACAGAAGATCTGCTCTTCTGCAGAGAATTGTAATATCTCAGTTCACTGGTAAAAAGTTCCTCCTATTGTTTGGCCTCAGTGCCTCCTGCTATTGGAAATTTTCTCCCTCCCCTGAACCCCCTTTCTTTTGGAAATGAAAAATATCCATGAGAACAAAAATGTGAAATCAAAAACAGAACAATATTATTGACAAAGGACAAAACCTCTTGGTAAATAAAAACCCCAAGCAAAGGCTGATGACTGGTCAGCTTTAGCCTTTTTTCCATCCTTGCTAAAAAACACAAGATCATCTCTCCCTCACTGAAGTTTACCAAGTTCCCAGCTTTGCCAAAGGCAACTGACAACCTTGAGGCTCATCACCAGCTGCACTGAGTGGCTGTATTTGTCAGGAGCTTATCATAAAAATAATTTCTGTAATAGTGTCAATAGCATTGGTAGTGTTGGTCATGCTGACCAAGTTAAGATTATGTTTTACCTACACTCCTGTGACTCGAGGCTATGTTTTTGCTATGCTTTGCTTCTATAACCTTGCTCGCTTTCCTTAGTAACAGGGCCGTAAGCCCACCAATTGAAGACCACCACTGAGTGGTCCCACTATGAATGGGCTATTGCAAATCATTACATATGGTATTTCCTATAAAGAACAAAAGAATTTAAAGGTTATATAATTATAGCCAATGAAAATGTGCCAAAACTGCTTTGCATAGCTCACCTATGTAACCTACCCCAATAAAAACTCATCCTTGGGGCTGGGAAGGTGGCTCAGTGGTAGAGCGCTTGCCTTGCATGCGTGAGGCCCTGGGTTCGATTCCCCAGCACCACATAAGCAAAAAGAAAAAAACGCCGGAAGTGGTGCTGTGGTTCAAGTGGTAGAGCGCTAACCTTGAGCTGAAGAGCTGAGGGACAGCGCCCAGGCCCAGAA
>NW_012279821.1:0-3363 GCF_000151885.1 Dipodomys ordii
TTGGGGTGCTGTGGCAGTTCCCACCTGTGTATTGGGGTGCTGTGGCAGTTCATACCTGTGTATTGGGGTGCTGTGGCAGTTCCCACCTGTGTATTTAGGGGTACCGTTGCTCCCTCAGAGGCCGGGGTGGAATAGGCGAGGTGTTCCCTTGCCGGAGGGAGCTTGGGGGACCAGCAGCAAGCACAGCCCTCTCCCTGTATGCAGCCCCTGACCTTCACTGCACCCCACATTGCTGGAAACCTTTCTTTCCTTGTGCTAGGGATGGAGCTTGAGGCCAGGAGAAGTCCTGGTACTTTCCGAGTTTTCACAGAGATTAGGAAAACGTGGTTGAGCACTTGGCTGGGTTTTCAGACTGGCCCCAGTTGGGTGGTGTTGAGGAGCAGAGGGTAGCGGTCCCTGCAGGGCGTGGGGCCGGGTGAGTCAGTTTCCCAAAGGGCTTTTCACATTCATGGTGTCCCCTCTGCCCACAGGGGACAAAGTGGTGGTGAGTAAGCCCTGGCAGGAAGCACGGATGTTAAGCTATTCCTGCTCCAGGTCTACTCCCAGTGCTGCCAGCTGGCCTGGCCCTGCTGCCCGTGGCTTCAGCAAAGCCGGCTCCACATGGATGCGGGGCCAGGCAGCCCCGCGCAGCTGGCCACGCGGGCGGGCGGGCGGAAGCCGGTTTGCCCTGCTCTTCTCCTGAGCCTGCTATTTAAGCAAGCGGGGCCCCTGGTGTGACTGGGGTGGAAGTGGAGGATTAGAGCCTGGTAGTTAAAAATACAACCCCTGCCATTCACTGGGAATTCCAGGGACAGCTGACATTTTTGGGCTGGCCAGTGTGGCGGAGGCCGGAAGCATGCCCCCAGGAAAACGCTCCATCTTCTTGCTCCTCCTGCGGGGCCTCACGTCTCTGTTTCTGTAAGAACTATTACTCCTGCGTCAGAGACGCAGATCCTCTGGAACCTGGCAGGCACACCCTCCTGCGTGAACTCTGGGAAGGGGGTGGCTCCTGCCCGCACAAGCCTGCCAACCTCTAATGCAGCTTGGGCTGAAGCTCTGAACACGCTGCTGGTGGCGCATCCGCAGCGTGTTGGTACGGCCTGACTTTTTAGTTGTCGTGCAGTAGGATAGCGGGGAGGCCCCTCTAATGTGTCGCCGAGACTTCCTCCCCACGCAGTTATCAGGTGGAGTGGAGCCGGTCAGGGCGCAGCTTGGGAGGCAGGGAGGCCAATAAGCCAAGCCAGGCCAGCTGTTCACACCACAGTCCTGGCCACCGGAAGCGGAGATGGAACACACAGGTTGGAGGCTGTTCCAGGCAGGCGTTGGCTAGATCCCTTCTCAACCAGAGTTGGCCGGGTGACACGTATTTGACACCCCAGCTACTCGGGAGGCTGAGATCTGGAGGATGGCAGTTCTAGGCCAGCCAGGACAAACAAGTTTGCGGGGGGAAAGCCGATGCAGTGTCACCTGTCTGTCATCCTAGCTACCCTGGGAGCATCAAATAGGAGCGTCACCGTCCAAGTATGAACCTTGGACAAAAAAAAAAAAAAAAGCAAAATCTCAAAAAAGCCAGTGTGAAAGAAGTCAGGAGTCATAATTACATTACTGGCAAGCACGAGGTCTTGAGTTCAGATCCCAGTACAGCCAAAAAAGAAAAGGAAATACAATAAAACCTGTGGCTCTCCTGGGAGCCAGGCCTTCCTTTCTGCTCCAAATGGAGGGTAGGATTAACACGGACGGGGTGGGGGCAGCAGTCTTGTTTTCAGTCATGGGGACAGGGCCAGGCCAGTGGGCTGGGGTTTGCTCTGGGGTCCTGCTGGCCTGGTTTGGGGGGGGGGATAGGGGCTACGTGGAAAAAGGTGGTGGGGCCAGAAGGATGTGTGGGGCACCGGCTGTGTGCTCAGACCCTTCTCCGGTGCTGGTGAGAGGAGCAAAGTACCACTGCAGACATGGAGCAGAACAAAATTGTTCCTCCAGCACACACAGAGCAGGTGTACGACAGGATATGCTCTCCCCAAGTCCGAGACTTGAGTCAGAACACGGCTGACACGCACAGTTAAATTGAAATGCATCTATTCTTTACCTTCGAAATACGACAAGGACAGCGAATCTGATTTCTCATGTGTGTGTTCTCATCCTAATTGGGGAGAATTTCAGAACTTCACTGTGTGTCTTGGGCAGGGCTTCTTGCCATCTGGTATGGGATTAAAGCTCCACATAGCATCCGTGGTCAGCTGACGCTCAAGTTTCTGTGGCAAGCCCTATCTGGGAGTATCTCTACCTCACCAAATCTGTTTCCTTTCCATTTTTAGCCTCAGGGGGTCTGGTGGGGACATTTCATGGAAAGCAAGTTGCAGAGCTGTTGGCTTTAGGAAAGCCCTAAGCAACAGGTCCTCTACACCTGACATCGTTGTAACATTGACAAGGCACCAAACTAGTAAATCAGAACCTTAACCATCCCTTTTCCTAAACACTGGTGGGTTTTCAGTACCTTGACTGAGCCTGTAAATACCATGGCGGGAGGGGGCAGCTCCCTGTGCTTTAGGGTCACCTGAAGCTCCCCTGTTCTGGTAGATGCCTGGCTTGAGGTTCCGAACCTTCACTTACTGGGGAGGCAGAGCTGGGAGGATCAGGTCCAAGGCCAGCCCTCGGCCCAGGAGAGCTAGTGCCCCGAGAGGCCATACCTGAGCAGCCCTGAAAGCAGGAGGGACTGGGGCTGAGGGCAGCGCAGGGGTCCAACAAGGAGGCCCCGGGTTCACGCCCCCTGTGGTACGAGGACCCGTGTGTGTGCATGCGCACACGCGTGCACACACATACACACGTGGAAGGCAAAAAGACAAGACGCTTGTACTTCAAAATGAAGTGTTTGGCTGTAGGAACAAGCATTCTGCTACTAGGAATTCTGAATGCCTCCATTGCAGTCATTTCTGTGTTTACAGCTTCTGCAATACAGAACGTGTAACTTAGCTTCTTCCATACACGAGGTACATTTGTCCAGATACACCAGGCCTTTTTCCTGAGCCACAAGAATTCTGTGCATTCTATCTGTGTAGATGAGGTTTCATCTTTGTCTTTAGTGGTGCTGTTGCTAGTCAGGGTGGGGGATTGATATTTACAAATTGTTTCTCACTTCTATACCTACCCAGTGCATCTGGCCTAATAGGTAAACTGATCTCTGCTGAGGGAGGAGGTGTAAACTGGGGCCTGGTCATGTGATGTGGGCCCTGTTTCATCCTCAGGAGGAGGAACTAACCTATTTGTTAGTTTTCTTTTTCTCCCAGGTGCAGAACTGGGGGACTAGGAGCTGATCTGGGGGACTAGGAGCTGATCTGGGGGACTAGGAGCTGATCTGGGGGACTAGGAGCTGGTCTGGGGGACTAGGAG
>NW_012279822.1:0-1694 GCF_000151885.1 Dipodomys ordii
TAGAAGTTATTGTTCATGTAATTATTAGAAGAAAAACAAATACGAAGGCTATTTTTGTTTTGTTTTGGTTTTTATTTTTTTGTATGCTGGTCTTGGGACCTGGACCAGTGCCAGGACACTGTCTCTGATCCCTTTTATGCTCAAAGCTAGCACTGAGTCATAGCTCTATTTCCATCTTTTTGATGATTAAATACAGATAAAGCATCTCAGAGGCTGTGGGCACTTGTGGCTCACACCTGTAATCCTTACTACTCAGGAAGCTGAGCTCTGAAGATGGAGGTTTGAAGTCAGACTGGGCTCTAATAAAATATCTCCAGAAAACAGAAAGTGGCCCAGTGGCTCACAGTGATAAAGAGCTAGACTTATGAAAAAGCACAGGGATGGCACCCAGGCCCTGAGTTCAAGCCCCAAAACTGACCAAAAGAAGGAAGAAGATCAGAGGCTTTCCTGCCCAGGCTAACTTTGAATCAAAATCCTCGTATCTCAGCCTTTCCAGTAGCTAGAATTAGAGGTGTGAGAAATCACTCCCCAGCTCAAATATGTTTTCTTTTTAATTCTTTTTTATCTTTAAGTAGCTGTACAAAGGAATTGCAATTGGGCTACCTGTCAATGGAGCAATAAAGGGAGGCCACACAGTCACCTTTTCAATTTTCTAATGAATAGTCTAACTAGTACAACAACTTCAACTATAACTCTAGTCATTCTGCTTCACACTGGATAATAATAACTGAAAACACAGTTCTGAGATAATCACTCTATAGCTTCAAGACCTCCCACGACTCCCACTGCCTACAGTCTAATGGTATAACTGCTTCAGTGGGGTGTTCACTGTTGTCCTCCTGTCTAGGATCCATACCTATTTTTCATGACAACCTTCTACCACTATTATCACCAGTTAATCTATTATCAAAAACACACCTAGAGTCTAGATCTGTGAATCTATCCTGCCATTCCAAGGCTTAACTCATTCTATAAAGAGTAGCAATCAAAATCTACCCAGATCCAGCTCACTAGGTATCACTTGCATAAACCCACCTGAAATGTACCTAGAAAATGCACTAGCCCTGGTACATGTGGAGAAGTGTAAGCCAGAAGCCAGGTGTCACAGACCAATAGCTAAGAAAGATCACAATATTATAAACACAATATGAAATACAAGACACTTTACATTAAAGACAAACCACTTAGCATATGAGAAGAATAATGGCTTGACTTTGGCTAGGAAAATAGCATGACAGTTACCATTCTATCCTGGACTCAGTATTTTTTACTTCTTCATGTATCAAGGCACTTCTCACAACCTAACTTTATTAAGAGGGCCTTGCCAGCCATTGGGGACCGTCGTAGAGCACATGGGCAGCAAAGATGGCGCTGAGAGGGAGTTGAGTGGGCAGAGCCCAATTTACTGTAGAGCACATGGGCGGCAAAGATGGCGCTGAGAGGGAGTTGAGTGAGCAGAGCCCAATTTGCTTTATGTTCAGTGAGTAACCAGCCAGTAGAAGCTTAGGTGCATGATAGGATGTGACCTTGACAGTGATTGGTTCCTTTTCCTCCTCTGCCATGCCACCTGCTCTTTTTTGCTTTAAAAAGGGCTGCTCTGTGTTAATATAAATGAGTTTCTTCCTGCTTGACTTGACTCCCCACTGCGTTTGATTGTCTCCCGGGCTGAGGGAGGTTGGGGAACGGGGGGGGGG
>NW_012279823.1:0-2900 GCF_000151885.1 Dipodomys ordii
GAAGAGAGGGAGGGAACGAGAGAGGAGGGAGGGAGGGAATGAAGGAACAAAGGGAAGGGAGGGAGAAAGAAAGAAGAAAGAAAGAAAACAAGAAAGGAAGGAAGGAAGGAAGGAAGGGAGGGAGGGAGGGAGGGAGAGAGGGAGGGAGAGAGGGAGGTAGGGAGGGAGGAAGGGAACAGAAAAGCTGCCGTGACTTTCTACAGAGGTGGTAAAGATGGAGACTCACTGGAGGCACTGTCCACGCTGCTCAGGCTGTCTGCGTTGTGCAGGTGGTGTAGGTGCAGCTGCCGGTACAGGCTAAACTTGGAGAACTTCCTGGACTTCCCGATCCCTTTCAGTCTGGAGTCTGTGTTGTCAGCACTTCTGAGGATGGGCAGGGCTGGAGGGCTGTCCGCTTGATCTTGAAGGCTGAGGGAGTCCATGGACCCTGTGACTGCAATCTGGGGAAATGGGAGGACAAGACATGCGGCCTGAGCTGTGCTGCCCTGGGACCCCTTGTCCAGAACAGTTGGGGGAGACTGAGGTAAGCCTGAAGTATTCTGGATTCCTGAAATCATCTCCACAACCCTGAGGATCCCAGAAGGGCCACTGAGGCCCAAAAGCCACCTTTCCATGTCAAGACACTGGCCACACCACCCACTTCTCCCTGATCTACACAGCGGGTCTCATCCTCTTGGCCATTGAGGCCCTGCCCACAGCTCAGCAAGGTCTTCCCCAGAAAGCTGCCACCAGCCCCAGCTCTGCGCCTGAGGGAGCCATGATAAAGTCCACCAGTCCACCTTTCCAATCCCCTGCTAACCACAGCAGCCTTGGGCAGATGCTGGAAAGCCAAGAGTTTGTCGTCCTCCAAAGGAAAGGTACTTGGAGAAGTCATTGACTTTCTGCCTAAATTCAGCTTCTCCTACATCATCCTCAACAGCCCTAGCCTGTTGGCTTGCACACTTGAAGTTGTAAGGTTCCAGAATCTGTGGTTAAGTATGTGTCCTACCCCTGAGACACCTCCTAAGACACACCCGCGGCCCCCATGCTGCTTTTCAGGTTACTTCTGGCTAGTTAACTTGCGTCTTCACTCCCACACATTTTTGTTCATGAACCTCCTTTTCCAAATAGAAGAGAAATCTTGGATTTGAATAGGAATCCCAGGGGTTGAATATGAGCTCCAAGCGCTGGGGTCATGGAGGTGGGGGTCGGTGGTTGGACCTGTGAGACTTAGGCCACTGGATACCTGACCAGTGCCCTCAGCTCCTCCATGGACAGGCCAGTCCCCTCCATCAGTCAGTCAGGCCACACATACACATGGACAGACAGACCAGAGTCATTCACTCCATCAGTAAAAGGGTCCTTCACCCACCGTGAGAGAGCCAAGGGATGGCCCTGAAGTGACCCTCTTCACGCTGCCCACATCAGTCAGCCTGTGTTCGTGGTCATCCCACCTCCCGTAGGCCAAGTCAATGCCACCCACAAAGGCTATGGATTGGTCGATGATCACCAGCTTCTCATGGTGAGCCCATAGGTAGACACTGGAGGACACATGATCCGGGTGCCTCATCACCTTGAAAGAAGAGAAAACCTCCATGACAGGCTTTGTCCAATGTCCTTCATGGCATTATTAAATAGTTCTGCTTTCTCCTTGAAGAACATTTTTTTTTAGGGCCAAGCATGGTGTCTTGTGCCTGTAATTACAGCTACTCAGGAGGCTGACACTGGGAGGACCCAAAGGGAGGCCAGCCTGGGCAAACAATTATTGAGAGTCCACCTTAAGGAAGCTGGGCATGGTGGTTCACACCTTTGACCTCGGATCAAATAAGAGCTGAATACAGGAGTATCACAGTTTTAGGCTAGATTCAGATAAAACGTGCATGATCCTTTCTGAAATATTTTAAAATAAAAAAAGACTGAGAGTCTAGCTCAGGTGGCAGAGTGCTTGCCAAACAAGCATAAGGCCCTAAGTTCAAGCCCCAGTACTGCTCCAGTACATACATACATACATACATACATATACATATATATGTACCAAACAAAGCCTCCAAATCTGTAACTTTATTCTCAGTATTATCAGTGTCATTTGCAAGGAGGAAGGAATGCAAGGTCTCACTGTGTAGCTTAGACTGGGCTTAAAGTTGATATCCTCCAGCAGTCTTCCAAAGATTGGGTTATAGGCATGTACCACCACACCCAGCTTTTATCTACTTTTTATATCACCAGCCTAGATGCATATGTCATTGGGCTTAAAGTCTGGTTACACATTAAAACCACTCATGTTGATAGCTGTTGGCCCCTTTCCCCTCTTTAAGGATCTAGTTGTATTTGTTTTTAACTCTAAAAATATTTTACCAACATCTACCTCAGGAAAAAAAATTTTAATTAACATTTTGGCAACCACTAGATGTAGTGCTATTGCTATTTTCACAGCTCTCCATTTAAAAGGGACTTTGAGAAGTTAGGAACTTTCTGCTCTCAGATTTCCTGAATGACCCAGTCACAACTCTCCGAATTTTCACAGGGTTTTAAGTAAGAAGATTCCAAAAAGTTCGGTTGTTATTTTGAGCGCTTCCTTCTTCTCAAGCACAGCATTTATTCCTATAAACTTCCCCTTCTCTAGCTGTGTCTCCCAAGTTTGGATATTTTACTTAACCATCATTTGTGTCTAAAGATAAAAGTTCTTGTGATTTCTTCTTTGGTCTATTTCTTGTTTAACATATTTAATTTTGACAAATTTTGTGAATTTTCTAAGTCTTTTTTCTGATTTCCTCCTGTTATGGTTGGAGATGCTCATATATTTCTCCCTTCTAAACTCCAGGAAGATTCAATTCTGGACTAACGGGATCTCCTAGAAATGTCCACTGTCCCACACATTTGAGAAGAATGTGTGTGTGTGTGTGTGTGTGTGTGTGTGTGTG
>NW_012279824.1:0-4697 GCF_000151885.1 Dipodomys ordii
TGTGTGTGTGTGTGTGTGTGTGTGTGTGAGAGAGAGAGAGAGATCAGACAGCTGCTTTCCCCCTTTTTCTTTTTCTTTTTAATAAATGTTGCAGCCTAATGTAAGGCTTTATAACATGGGAAGTAATGTTTCTGTGCTTTCAATCAGCTGTTCATTAATATGGTATTTGTCTCTGAATTCCTGGCTGCTGTTTAACATGTCTCATTTTTCTTGATCTATCCTGCTTCATAATGAATACCAAAGTAGAATTTAGAAGTTCAGACGAAAAATTTACAAAGAAGAGGAGACTGTGTTGCTTGGTTGGTACAGGATGCCAGTAGCAAGATAATGTTGATATTGAACCAATATTTTGTGTCTCATTAAGAAATATTGCATATGATTTCTCTAAGAATTTATACTAGTTTCTAAGGATGTTTAGGGCAGAGTATATCAAGACACATAAACTGGTTAGGTGCCAGTGTTTCACACACATAATCCTAGCTACTCAAGGCCTGAGACCTGAGAATTATGCTTCAAAACCAGCTTAGAAAAGGAAGTCAGTAAGACTCTTACCTGCAGTTAACCACCGAAAAGCCAGAAGTGAAACTGTGGCTTAAGTGGTAGAGTCCCAGCTGTGAACAAAAAAGGGATAGCTAAGTTTTCTTTAGTATTTTTATTAAGCTAAGGGATAGCACCCAGGCTCAGAGTTCAAGCCCCAGTACCAGTACAAATATACAAATATGTATGTATGTGTGTGTGTGTGTGTGTGTGTAGGTAGATATGTGTATTTCTATGCAAATACATATATGTATATGTATGTGTGAACTGATGTGAATGGTGTAGAGGAGACAGATTATTTACTGTAAGGAAAACAGGATTTATATAGATATATTAAATGGTATTTTAACCCAGGAGCTTGTGGCAAATTTCTTTTATAAAAAGCAGCATATAGGGGCTGGGAAGGTGGCTCAGTGTAGTGTTTGCCTTGCATGCATGAGGCCCTGGGATCAATTCCTCAGCACCACATAAGCAGAAAAAGCCAGTGGCTCAAGTGGTAGAGCATTAGCTTTGAGCTGCAGAGCTGAGGGACAGCACCAAGGCCCAGAGTTCAGGCCCTACAACTGGCAATAAAAGCAGCATATAAAATATTATAATTATACAATCCTTATGCTTTTTTGTTTTAGTTACTCAACTCTGGCACCAGGCTCAAAAGTAGACATATGTGATATACAAATGAAATGGCATTCGTAAACAAAACTTTATTTACAGAAACAAATGGTGGGCCAAATTGCATCTTGAGCTATAGCTTGCCAATGCCTGCCCCAGGCAATCAGTGTGAACATGACGAGTTGTATGAGAATAACTGACTTTCCCAACGAATTTAGCTCGCATTGTTGAAAGGAATTGTAGAAAACATGTATGCTAGCTTTAACCAGAAGCAGATGAACACTTCTCTTGTCATAAACACATTTCATAGTCATATAGATTTTGACTTCAAAGCAGTTTCAAGTACTTCTAGAAACTTGGCCATTTGGTCAGTAGCTTTTTCAAAGGAAGAGATTCTATGTCAAGAACCATGAAAGCATTGGGTTTGGGTTTTGTTTTGTTTTGTAATCCTGGGGCTGGACCTTAGAGCCTGGGCACTGTCTCTGAGCTTCTTTCTGATCAAGGTTAACATTCTACCACTTGAGCCACAGTGTTACTTCTGGCTTTTGGTGGTGTTGTTTATGTGGTACTGAGGAATCAAATCAAGGGCTTCATGCATGCTAGGCAAGCACTCTACCACTAGGCTACATTCCCAACTTAAGGCTTGAGATTTGACCTTACTTTGCAAGCTGGTAAGCTAGCCTGTAACACTTTTATAGTCCTGGCTATAGACACTAAATGCCCAGAGCAGGAGTGTTTCTCTTCCTGTGCGTATTCTTAGAACCCTGATGGCCCTGGCAGAAGCAGAAGAACCCAAATCTTTTCAAATCGGTGGCACTGTAGTAATATTTGCTGTCCTGTCTTATGAAGAGACACATTGATTACATTGGATGGTAAAGTACACCTGATCTTTGCTCAGGAAGACTGGTAGAATGGAACCCACAACAGAATTTACTAATTTTAGCCAGACATTTTAGTGTCCCATATATGAGTAGATAGATAGATAGATAGATAGAGTGTATAACACACTATAGATTATATGAGTTGGAGGATATAATTATGTAGTCCTTTGTGGAATTTTGTGCATGAGAATCAATCCACCTGAAATCTCTTTTTCCTATCTGCATGAAAACTTTTACTGTATAGTTTTTAGTACTCTAGTCAAGGTGGTTCCTCAATTTGACCTTAAAATGATAAAACAGTCATAAGGATATTATTAACTTTGCTCTGTAATTGATAATAAGTTGGAGGAAAATTCTGAAAATCCAGCTGAATTAAGGCTTTAGAACTTACTGCATTGTGTGTGTATCTGCTGAAAATTTTTTCTCTGTTGTGAAAGACAGGATTGCCTGCCATGTATTCTGTGATGGATGGATGGAAATAATAGATTCTTGCATTACTAGGTACAAAAATACGCAATTGCTATTCAGTGGATGAGTCCGGAGTTATTTTTTGGTTTGTTTACACCAGTGATTATCTTCACAGTTGCATTTGACATGGATGTATACATGCTTCAAAAGCTATTTTGGCAGGTAAGTCTTCTTTTTTAGTGATGCCACTCATTATTTAGTTTCAGATTTGTAAAAACTTTGCATCAAAATGGAAAACAAAGAAAATAGAATACACACAGGGTACAGAGTTGTAAATTCACTTTCATATCTTAGCAAACAAATCTATCTAGGTAATTTTCTAATATAGAGAAAGCCCAAGGAGGGGGGTAGGAATCATGAAGGGCAAAAGGCAGTTCTGAAACTCCTACTGGCAGAACTTCTTACCAATTATACTTTTAACTCTGAGGAACTGTGAAAGAATTATTGCAAAGCATATTAGCTCTAGCAAAAAGAAATTGTTAATAAAAAATGTAAATTTCCTTTAAATTTAAATTTTTAAATTTCCTTATGTCTAAACCTTCTAAAGCTGAGAAGGACAGTCACAGGAGCAGCTCGAAACTCAATTCACAGTAATTTCTGAAATCATTAGAGCTTTTGGATGGTTCCAAGGAAAGACCCAGAGATTACATAATCCAGAGCAGTTTTTCCAAAGTAATCCAAACCATTTTGTATACCTACAAGGCCATTTCCTAAACAGCATTAGAAACAAAAGTATTAGAACAATGCATTTTAACCCAGTGCCAGGCACATGGAGTCTAGACAAATGACATGAAAATAAAAATGCAAAGAATAGATGTCTGAAAATAGTTTACATGGGCTCAAACAATCTGCTCAGCCACTTGCTGCTTCTCTGTGCAGGTAAGTAGGCTTAGCTCAAATTAGTTAAGCTGTATGGCTCCCCTCTAGGGTCTGCTAATGGGTGCTATTAATACTGGCTGGTCCTACGCGTCTAGTAATCCTGCTCTCCTGATCTTTAAAATGCAACACAAAACCAATCTGATTGTTTACCATAATATCTCTTTGCAGATAGTTTTAATTACAATTCCTGGCTTTGTGGTTAATTATACCTTAATACTTTGGTATCTGCAATCGGTGACTAAGTTACCTTTGAAAACCGTCTCCTGGTTACTATTCGCAGCTGTCCTTGTGAGTTCAGACCCCATGCTGACTGCAGCTTCTGTAAGAGATCTGGGTAAGTAGACCTTTTCTATTAGTTTATTGAGAATATTGTATTTTATAAAGTCAACTCAGTTTTAAGATCATTAGTGACGATCTTTAACTGTGTAGAGTGGTATAGTAGGGGGTGGGGAGGGAACCTAGGGATTGAGAGCTGGCAAAGGTTCTAGAAGTAAGACAGTGAAGAAGGAAATACTAATGACAAGGGGCTTGTTTGCTGGTAAGCACCATCAGATTCTAGACTAGGGCAGGAGGCATGTTTAGAATACCTACCCAGGGCAAATATAATATTGTAGATATACAGTGGTGATATATCTGGTGCTCAATATTTCTTTGAAAACAGTCATTAACATACCATTAAAAAATGCCTTTGGTGTCCTTGTTACCTTTAAGATAACAAAAACCCAGAAGAGTCGAAGAACAATAATCTTACCAGCTCTTATAGTATTTTCAGCATATACTATTTTAGAGTCATAAAACCTATATAAAGGTAAAATGCCTGGAAGAAATAGGATCTGAAGCTAGCCTTAGAAAAAAATTATGAGAATTTATCAGAAATGTAAACTAAAGTAAAAAAAATAAACAAGCCTAGGGGAGTGGCATAAGCGGTAAAATGCCTGCTTATCAAGCACAAGGTTCTGAGTTCAAACTCTAGCACTGCCAAAATTAAAAATAAGAAAAGACAATAAAAGAACAAATTAATACAGAAAGGTCAAATAATCCAAGATCCCCATACAGGAAAACTAAACAATATTCCATTTATCCACTTTTTATTGTTTTTAATTTTTTATTCTCATAAAAGTGATATATGTTGCTGGGCGCTGGTGGCTCACGCCTGTAATCCTAGCTACTCAGGAGGCTGAGATCTGAGGATCGCGGTTCAAAGTCAGCCTGGGCAGGAGAGACCGTGAGACTCCTATCTCCAATAAACTACCAGAAAACTGGAAGTGGCGCTGTAGCTCAAGTGGTAGAGCACTCGCCTTGAGCTGAAGAGCTGAGGGACAG
>NW_012279825.1:0-2017 GCF_000151885.1 Dipodomys ordii
GGGGTAGAGGCTCTTTCTCTAGTGGGATTCACCAGAATGGCTCCAGCAGGATGGGGAAGACAGTACCGCGTGGGCTGCAGTTCTAGGGTAGAGGAGCTTTCCTGGGAATGGGAAAAAATAAAGATAAAAATTCGGTTCCAGATTATGCCCCAAGAAAACAAAGCGAATGTTCGTGCAGACCTCTTCATTGGAAATCAAGTTAATTTGGAAGCAGAGGCTAATCTAGGCTTTCCCTCTTCAGCTTTCTCACCCCCTCCCCCTCCCCCACATAATAATAGAAATGATTACCAGCATGTCCGCTATGCAAAGCAGAATGAATCTGCTTAGCAGCGCTGACCCATCCCAAAAGAGAGCACATGGCTCTGTGTTTGCCTGTTAGAGCCACTAAAAAGAGAATGGATCAAGCAGAAGAGAGTATTACTCAGGCAGCTTCTAGATCCCAGGGCCCTTTAAATTTACCACTCCACAGGGAGGAGATGGAAATTCTTTTTAGGATTCATACTCAGGACTTTAATCTGCTTTCTATTTTTACCTTTGGAAGAGAAGATGAGACCCTGCACACTCAAAAGAGCCATTATCTTTGCTAAAGCAATTTCAGCTCTGGGAAAGAGAATCCAATTTAGATTTTTTTTTAGGTTTTATTCTTGTTAATTCCTTGCAAATTAGAGCAGGTGATGACAAGGAGAATTGGGAAGCTGGGGAAATAGATCCTATGAGTGCCAGCAAATAAGGCCAGATGTGTCAATGGACTGCTCCAAATCACATTCTCTCTGCTCCTACCAATAACCCAACCTGGGCTACTGAATGACCTTCAACTTGCTCCTCTAACCTATCCTCTACAATTCTGTTTCCATGTCTCCTGCATTTTGTTTCCATCATCTCATGAATTCTACACTGTCTACAGAAATAAATATAAACTCAAAAACAATGAGACACAGTCCCTACTTCTTCCTAGCTCCAGCCAACCTTTCCAAGCCATTGCCTAGCCCCAGCACCTGCTACAACATTCAGTTGCATTTGTCCAGCAAATGTTAAGCAGTCATTGCCAGTCACTTTCTCCCACACATAATGCAAGCTTAGACTTGTGTGTGTGTGTGTGTGTGTGTGTATGTGTGTATGTGTGTGCATTCAAGCCATCTCCTTTGCATACAAACAAACAACAACAACAAAAAACAGTCTTTCCTATTCCATCTACCTGGGGAATAAGTATTCCTAATCTCCTACTCAAATGTCACCTTTTTTCCATAGCCTGTCTGACACTTCCTCTTCCTCCTCTCTCACCCCTCCCCGCAGAGACATTTGGGGTCACCATTCACGCTTTGCATTCTACTGATGTAGCAGCTCCTGCATTGTATATTTATACACCCTGGTATGCTATAAAGAGATAATTGGATTCCCAGGAAACTTTACTTTATCAAAATTGAATTACAAAACCAATCGATTCAGACAGAGATAAAAGGGATTGAGGTGAGGGCATTTGAGTCTCACAGTAAAAAAAAATAAAACAAAATGGTTTGGTAGGAATTTATACAATAAGATGTTTTATAGCTGTCAGTATTTCATTGCAAGTTAAATATCAAATTACGTGATCAAGAAAAACAAATTTCTCATTGACCTCACAGGCTATGTACCTAGGAGCCTTCTAAACTCCAGGCACTTATGGCCTCAAGCTTCCAACTTTGTTGGCATCATGATACCTAATACATGGTAAATAAGAGGGCACAAGCACAAGCAAGGGTACAAAGGAACCAGCACCGATATCGGTGGGTTCTGATGTTGCTTCCCAGTAGCTACCCACCAGCTTACTAAAATCGAATTCCTCAGCCCATCATGACCAGTGCAGATCAGGTAATGCAAATTGTGTTGGTTAATGTATTTACCTTAAATTTGCAATAGAAGAAGGAGAAGGGGAAGGAGAAGGAGAAGGAGAAGAAGAAGAAGAAGAAGAAGAAGAAGAAGAAGAAGAAGAAGAAGAAGAAGAAGAAGAAGAAGAAGAAGAAGAAGAAGAAGAAGAAGA
>NW_012279826.1:0-1365 GCF_000151885.1 Dipodomys ordii
CTTAGCTCTTCAGCTCAAGGCTAGCGCTCTACCACTTCAGCCACAATGCCACTTCCAGCTTTTTTCTTTTTGCTTATGGGGTGCGGAGGAATTGAACCCAGGGCCTCATGCATGCAAGGCAAGCGCTCTACCACTGAGCCAACTTCCCAGCCCACGGTCTATAACATTTATGAGTTCTATGAGCTTTGCAATATAGTTATTTCTTCCACATTGGGTGATGTGTACATTTCTTTTGTTTTGCATAGCATCAGATGTTCCCTCTTTCCCACTTGCTCCCTCCTTCCCATCGCTGCCATTGAGTTGCTTAGTTCATTTTGGTCAATGTCCAGTGCAGCTGATGGGTCCCGCTGGTGTAGGTTTTTCCCTGATTCCCTCTAGTTCTGTGTCTTCTTCCTGGTTCCCCTCTGGCGTACACATATATACCATACATGTGATCAGCAGCATGGGGTTATTTAGTAGTGATTCGACCAGATGAGTGGAAGTCCTTTGTTTCTTAAGTCTTGTTAATTTTGTCGTATCATCTTACATTTTGGATTTAATATCCACTTATCAGCGAGACCATGTGGTTTTCCTTCTTGAAAGCACCATAGTCTCTGTGCTATGTGTGATGTGTGCTGAGTGCTCTGTGGAGATGCATGGAGCTGTGGAAACCCTCAGAGCTCCAGAACCAGCTGGTGTGTCTGGGCCTGTTTCCCACCACCTCCTTAGTGCCACTTACCTTAAATGCCGTCGCTTTTGAGGGCTGGGGTCTGAGGATGCCTGTTGTGTTCCTAGGACCTGGAGAGCTCCCTGTGCGGTTTCTCCGGGGTGGGGGAGGGAGGCCCCCATGGCATGTACCTCTGACTCTCTGGTCTTCTTAGGGGCTCATTCACGTTTACAGTTTGCACTAAGGGACTTTGAACTAGTACCCACCATATTTTCAATTTTAAGTTCTGGAAAAAAAATTTTGTTTCAGAAAATCTTAAGGTTTTCATGCAGATGAAATTTTCCCCTTTTTTCTTTATATTCACTACACTTTAGAAAACATTGGTTTAGTAGCATTTTGCAAAGTGTCTAGTAAGGTTTGTGTGTGAGACCCCTGCACTTTTTGTTCTGCTCTGCCTTGCCTGGAGTACCTCCTTGAAGCCTGCCTCTGCTCTGGCACGCCTGCTGCAGTGTGTGCAGCCTCTGCTCTGACACGCCCGCTGTAGTGTGTCAGTGTGTGCAGCCTGTGCTCTGGCACGCCCGCTGCAGTGTGTCAGTGTGTGCAGCCTGTGCTCTGGCACGCCCGCTGCAGTGTGTCAGTGTGTGCAGCCTGTGCTCTGGCACGCCCGCTGCAGTGTGTTAGTGTGTGCAGCCTGTGCTCTGGCACGCCCCCTGCAGTGT
>NW_012279827.1:0-2123 GCF_000151885.1 Dipodomys ordii
AGAAGAAGAAGAAGAAGAAGAAGAAGAAGAAGAAGAAGAAGAAGAAGAAGAAGAAGAAAACAGCCATGGACATTAGAGCTCATGCTGTCAATTTTTCTCTAAAATTTATTCTCCTGATCTTGCTGTTAAAACAGAAGTTTCTCCCCCCACCCTCACCAAAAAATAAAAATAAAAACTCACAGGGCATTTCTATCTGTACATTTGGCTTTCTGGAGCTAATTCCGCCTTTCCAGCCTCCCTTGCAGCTAGGTAGGTGACCAAGTTATCATCAATAAAAAAAGAAGTGATGGGTATAATTTTCATATCATTCCATTCAAAGGTATATTTTTCACTTGTTCTCATTTTTCCTTGGTTTTGGTGAATAAAGGGAATAAAGCTAAGTAGCCACACTGGGTTCTGACAGAAAAGCCACAGGTTGATAATAAAAAGCCCACTTTCAACTTTTGATAAGTCTCAGCTCTGGTCTCTTTAGCAGAAATGAGAGGGGGAAATGAGCCTCTATTTTGTTTAATTCACTGAATTCTGATGTCCCTTTGGTGCTTTTACTCAGAATGGTACTTCAAGTAAAATAGCAAGTGAAAGAATCATTGCTTTTCAAGTAGATATGTGTGTGTGTGTGTGTGTGTGTGTGTTTCCTTTTCTTTTTCTTCTTTCTCCAACACTGAATAAGCCATTGTCTGGACACTTGTGAGAAAATGATTTGAAACTCAGAAAAGAATGAACTATGAATTATCCCCATGTTTCTGTGTTCTAGCCACACCTTAATGGTCTTTATTCACATAGAGTAATCTTCCTTTCTCGACAGTTTGAATGTGAAGAAAAGATGAGTGATTCTTGAACCCTTGTTGTGTCTTCTTTGCAGTACGTGAATAGACACTCTGCCCCTAAAGGCAAAGCTTACTATTGAAGTTCACTATTCCCTCTCACTCACCTGCTTGTTCCGTTCAGATAATTTGTTCTGTGGTGGGAGGACAGCAGTGTCTGTGTGTGGAAAGGTGACCAGAGTGAGGTACGAACTGGATCTATAGTCTGAGGTTACAGGAAATGGCTGTGTCGGTTACAGGAAATGGCTGTGTCTGTGGCCCCACAGGTACTCAGGGGGACGCAAAATGAAGCATTAAATTCAAAATTTCTGACTCACTGTTCCCTTGAGAGAAGGATTTCAGAAAACACAGGTGTGCGGTCTACTGAGCTGATGGGTTTCCTTCACAGTTTGTTTCTGTAGAAATAAACCTTGACATTCTATCCCAGGGGCTACAAAGTTTTGCCTCCCAGAGAGACCCCTGTGGGAACGTATATTTTAGAAGCCTCAGACATAAATTTGTATTTAGGCATGATTCGCCTTTCATGACATCATTCCTTCTCGATTTTCCTACCCCTTCACTAGATGGTTCTTTTTGGATGGGTTTTTTTCTGATTCTCTCTCTGTCTCTCTCTCTCTCTGTCTATCTCTGTCTCTGTCTCTCTCTCTGTCTGTGTCTCTGTCCATGTCTCTCTGTCTCTCTCTCTGTGCCTATCATGTATGCTAAAAGCTTCCTAGAGCCAATTTGACCCTGATGGTATTGACTATAACACAGCCCTATGATGTACTATCAGTTAGGCCCTTGTAGCACCCCAATTTCTACTCCTCATTTCTCCCAGAGACCTCAGACTTTACATCCCCAGTGTTTATAGGATCCCGCTCTCCCTCTCTCCCTTTCTCTCTCTTTCCCTTTTTCTCCCTCTTTCACTTTCTCCTTGTTTCCTTCTGTCCCTTTCGCTCCCTCTCTTCCTGTCTCCCTCTCTCCCATTCCCTCCCTCTTTCCCCGCTCTCCCTGTCTCCTTCTCTCCCTCTCTACCTCTCCCTTTCTTCCTCTTTCCCCCTCCCCCTCCCTATCTGAAACCTCAGCTGTTTGGATGGACCCTGCTCATGTTTAAGGCAGTTCTTCTCTACTCAGTCTACTGGCTCACTGCCATTTTTCTCTGGAAATACTGCCATCTACACACTAGTACCACAAGTAGTGCCTTGCTAGGGTATTAGAGTTTCCTTCATCTGGTCAGGTTGACACCTAACCCCACCAGCAACCAGATAACCACCAGCAGCTTACCTTGTAGGTCCATGAGGAGGAGGAGGAGGAGGAGGA
>NW_012279828.1:0-1679 GCF_000151885.1 Dipodomys ordii
GTGGCTCAAGTGGTAAAGTGCTAGCCTTGAGCTGAAGAGCTGAGGGACAGCGCCCAGGCCCCATGACCCGACCCCCCAAAAAAAACAAAAACACCAACAAGTACAGCAACAACAACCTAGCAAATAGGAATTCCATTATAATCTTACAGGACCACCATTGTATATGTGTTGCATTGTTGATTAAAATACCATTATGCAAGACATAACTGTATTTTAACCCCCTTTTATGGATATGAAAACTAAGCTTCTCAACCACAGACTTGCCTGGGGTCTCATAGCCAAGATAGGGTATAATTGTACTCACAATCTTTAAAGTCATAACGATTTTATTATTTTATTGTTTTGAGTAATTTTATCACTGTACAACCATGATAGGCTATAGTTAAATAAACTAGATGGTCAAGCCTGTTACACATCTAGGCCACATGATATAGCTTTATTGTTGTAATATCCTTGCTTACTCAGTCCTAGCATCCTTTTTTTTTTTTTAATCCATTCTGCTACATTTTGAAGGCTATACTTTGAAACTCAGCAATAATCACCACAGTATGGAAATTTGGTGGAGCTCATATTTCCATGAAGCATATAAATTAAGCAAATTGGGCTGGGAATGTGACTTAGTGGTAGAATGCTTGCCTTGTATGCATGAAGCCCTGGGTTCAATTCCTTAGTACCACATAAACAGAAAAAGGCAAAGGTGCACTGTGGCCCAATTGGTAGAGTGCTAGCCTTGAGTAAAAGAAGCTCAGAGACAGTACCTAGGCCCTGAGTACAAGCCCCAGGCCTAGCAAAAAATAAAAATAAATAAAATAAAAAATAAAGCAAATTGATTTATAAGGAAGACATATATTCTAAGATGCAAAAAAGAATCTCTCTCAAATGTCTTTCCCTCTCTTGACCAAAAGTGTTAAGTATTAGAATCTTGAAACTTGACTGTAATTGCATGAAGGGGTTGAAATCCTGAACCACTGGACATGAAAAGTTCTGTTCTGTCAGTTGGTTTATCTCAGTATGAGCAGTTTCTTCCTGCTTGTGTCACCCTGATATAGCTCATTCAGAAACTAAAAACAAAACCATTCCAGTTCTTCATTTATTCTCAGTTCCCTCTCATAAAATATTTCTGAAATTGTGCTGGTGCACATAATTCTGAGCTTTATGTGCTGCTGATATTACAGGATTACAGCAATGACTGGAGCCCCAGTGATACAGTCCGACGCCTTAGGAAAGGCAAGGTAAGGTCATTGGAGAGCACATTTTTGTGGATTCTTTGCTCAGCTGTATCAGTTGTTCCCACTTGGAGGATTTCTTGCCCATTTGCTAAATGAAATAGAAAAATTTGCTAAGGTTGAAAATTAGGGCTGGGAATGTGACTTAGTGGTAGAATGCTTGCCTAGCATCCATGAAGTTCTGGGTTCCATTCCTCAGTACTACATAAACAGAAAAAGCCAGAAATGGCAATGTGGCTCAAGTGGTAGAGTGCTAGCCTCGAGCAAAAGCAGCTCAGGGACAGCGCCCAGGCCCTGAGTTCAAGACCAAAACAAAAAAGTAAAAAGAGTTGAGAGTCATCTTTTTTGTTTAGGTCTATGATCCATTGTAAGTTAATTTTTATATTTGATGTGAGATAAATATCGACGTTTATTTGTTCTTTTTTTTTTTTTTGGTCCAGTCGTGGGGCCTGA
>NW_012279829.1:0-3505 GCF_000151885.1 Dipodomys ordii
GATTTTAACATGTGTACTGTATTTACTTCTGCAACACTTTATGGAGCTACCTTTTAGAGAATGCTTTAAGAATGCACTTGTTGGGGCTGGGAAGGTGGCCCAATGGTAGAGCGCTTGCCTTGCATGCCTGAGGCCCTGGGTTTGATTCCTCAGCACCACATAAGCAAAAAGAAAAAAGCCGGAAGTGGCGCTGTGGCTCAAGGGGTAGAGTGCTAGCTTTGAGCTGAAGAGCTGAGGGACAGCGCCCAGGCTCAGAGTTCAGACCCCATGACCAGACCCCCCCAAAAAAATTTTTTTTGGTCACAATCAAGTGTTGAATTCTCAGTTTTATTCTATTAAGTGACTAGGTAATGTTTATGCTTTTTCTTCATATGGTTGTGTATGAATAAAACCAGAAAGGCCATCGTCTTTTAAAATAAGTCAACTAAAAATAGATTTTACAATCCTTTGTAGATGGTAATCAGGAGATAATGAGAATCTTCAAAAAATGAAAATTAAGTACTGAAAGTGTATGTTTTTGTATTATCTAACAAAATTTTGATTTAAACAATTTAAATGAAATTGTTCTTAGAAATTAAAAAAATGGCATTACCCTCATTTTGTTTTAGCTTTGTGTGTAGATAATATTTGAGTAATATAGTCATCTCAAAGGCATTTTATGAAAATATTCAAGAGCCTATTTGTCAGATCCTTTAAAAAATCTTTTAATACTCGAATTCCTTTCATTTGAATGATTTATTATAGAAATTTATTCTTCCTTTGTTGGGACATCTGATTTGTGCTTCATTTGTTAATAGTTTTGGACTTGAAGTTTAGTGATTTCTAAATAGTTCTGAAATCTTTTTTTGTAACCAGTTTTTAGTTTTATGTTATGGGTGGTTTACATGTAGATGATCTCCTTGATCTTTTCCAGTGAGAAGCATACATGAAGAAATGATGGTTTTTGCATTCATTCTAAAAGTGATGGATTCACAGAGGGGATTTGATTTTATTCTGACTTAGTCACAGTCACACAACTGTTGAACTTTAGCAGCTTTATAACAATTAATTGGGTAATAAGGATTTTCTTATATGCTTCCATTAAAGAAAAAAGTAATAAGGAAGTAGGCTTAAGTAAAGTAGTCATTTTCCATGAAATGGGTCTGGTGACTTAGGCTGTGTTTTCTAACATTGGTTCCTTTCTCCCATGTCATCTGTTCCTTTTTCTACAAATGTCCACTGGTAGGTAACTTTCTCCAGATTGATTATTGCGGTTATTTCACAATGAAGCTACACCTTGGAAATGATGGTTTTCATCTGTAAGTTAAGCAAAATGGTTGTGAGAAATATCTGCTATTGCTTGCGTATAAGCAGCTTGTACCTGTCTCAGAGCCACGATCCCTGTTCCTACTTCTGCTGATGGTTTTTTGAGACAAATACTTGTCATTACCCTTAAATCCTTTAAAACTTTACAGGAAATATATCTATAAAAAGATCTATATCTATAAAAAGATCTATTGATCAATGTTTGTTTTACTGAGTTCATTGCGAGCACAAGTAAAAATAATAGTATTTATTACAGATATACAAGGGCAAGAGAACATGTCATTCTTTAAACACTACAGCTATGACACGAAATGCTTGGATTGTGGCAGGTAAATGCTGGAAGTAAGAAAGGAAGCAAATCATAATCAAGATACTCAGACAGTAGTCTGAGCTTCTGTGGCTGGGCTCAGCAGCAGTGTTGACTTTGTTCTCTTGCTAGCACTTATCCTTACAGTGGGGGTGGTAGTGAGAACTCTGATTGGTGAGACCTGCCATGTGAGTGTCCACTTTTAACAGCTGTTGGGCACAGGGGAGTGGGGCAGGGCAGACTGTCAGTAAATGTTTATCCAGTGCTCTTTATTGACCCTAAATGCAGGCTGACTCTAGAGTTTGTCTTGTTTTCCTTACCCTGGCCATGCTTTGCTCCTGCCCAAACAAAGATCTCTAATGGATGGAACAGAATGGCTAGTTCAGAGAAATGTCATTGGAAAACAGAGTCTTCTTCCACAACCTTCGTCAGCAGTAATTTCAGAAAATGAAAGAATTATAATAACACTGATATATTGATAAATACCATTTAGTTACTAGGTAAATAAGGGTTTTTTTGTAAGCATTTGCTGTTCCCTCCTCTGCCTAGAAAGAAAAGTTCTTGTGTTTAGGAAACTTGAAGGTTAATAGAACAGGTTCTTAGGTTATTTTAGTGAAAATATTGCTGAGTTAATCTGAAAAAAATCCTTAGTAATAATCTTTTATCTCCTATTTCTCTCACTCTCCCCCCTCTTTCCCTTCCTCCCCCCTCTCTCTTTTAGGCCCAAGTATATAACCATCTGAACTAAAGTTTTATTCCTGGTCTTAGCTTTGGTTTTTACATAGAAATCAATTTCTGCAAAAGTTTCCATTTTGTTAGACCTATAGATCAAAAGATAAACTTTTTTTCATGTCTTATTTAATTTCACTTTGTGTATATACTTAGTGCTCTAAATTAA
This sequence comes from Dipodomys ordii, assembly GCF_000151885.1. Classification (NCBI taxonomy): domain Eukaryota; kingdom Metazoa; phylum Chordata; class Mammalia; order Rodentia; family Heteromyidae; genus Dipodomys; species Dipodomys ordii. Next base: position 2,511 of record NW_012279829.1, read on the forward strand.
GTCAGGCATATGTGCGTCATAGGAGTGTGCCCTTCATTTACAACTTCTTTAAGACATTAAGTTTATTTAATATTAAGTAATATGTAATCTTCTATTCTACTTTAAAAGATTAAAGGGAGAAAACATACATCCAGTTTTTGTGTTAGGTTTGATAATTTTATGAGCACTCAGATGCTGTGTCTTATTTCTCACTTACTGGCTCATTCCACTCATGCCTGAGGATGTGAGCAATGCGCCTGCGGCTGGGTGAGTCGGGTGATACAAATGTGCAGTCTGTGCGTTAAACTGCTATGAGCTAAAGCAGGATCTGAAGGAGAAAATGTATGTGTAGCCATTGCAGGTTTGCTGCCTTTCCTTCTGCTTACAATGTGCTCCTTTTCTGGGTGGATGGCAGCTTTGTATCTCCTTGTAGGACTCAGCACTGCAGAGATGTGTCCATATAGTTGCCTGGGACCCACCCAGGCTGTGTGCCCCTGCACACCATGGTTACCACAGCGTTTGTCCTGCTTTATCCCAGCGCTTTTCTCCCTGCACTAATAACTAACAAGTGGCATTCAGTGTTTGTTTGAATGGTGCAAAGAGATAATTGGAGGGTTTTCTTAGGCTTGTTAAAGAACACTGTTGCACACTATTAGCAAGAAGAGACATTCTTTGGTTAGAGAGGAAACCCCAGAAGATTCTCCACTAATTGCAGTTAAATTTCCACTGCCTTGGAAGTTGCCTGCAACTGTTCTTATAGCTGGGTGTCAAGGAGAGGGAAGTACATTTCTTCAGAAGAAATACAGGAAAAAATAATTTTCAAAAGAATATGTTACTAGATAGAAATGATCTTAATTCTTTTTTTTTTTTGGTTGGTCGTGGGGCTTGAACTCTGGGCCTGGGCGCTGTCCTTCAGCTCTTCAACTCAAGGCGAGTGCTCTACCACTTGAGCTACAGCGCCACTTCCGGTTTTCTGGTGGTTTATTGGAGATAGGAGTCTCACGGTCTCTCCTGCC
>NW_012279830.1:0-2532 GCF_000151885.1 Dipodomys ordii
CTTGAGCTGAAGAGCTGAGGGACAGCGCCCAGGCCCAGAGTTCAGGCCCCATGACCGAACCCAAAAAATGAAAGAAAGAAAGGAAGGAAGGCCATGTAATTGTAACCCCTCTGTACAGTATGTTCACAAAAAAATTAAAAAAACAAAAAAAGGAAAGGAAGGAAGGAAATATGTGCTGTTTGTCTCTCTGGGCCTGACTTCACTTAGTTCTGTTTTGTTTTTTGGTCAGTTGTGGGTTTTGAACTCTGGGCCTGGGCGCTGTCCTGCGCTCTTCAGCTCAAGGCGAGTGCTCTACCACTGGAGCCACAGCGCCACTTCTGGTTTTTCTGATGGCTAATTGGAGATGAGTCTCACAGGACTTTCCTGACCAGGTTGGCTTTGAACTGCAGTCCTCAGATCTCAGCCTCCTGAGTAGCTAGGCGTGAGCCACTGACGCCCAGCTTTTTAGTGTTTTTTTTTAATAGGTCTATTCATTTCCTTGTAAACGACATATTTTAATAGATGACTGAAATTCCATTGTGTGTGTAGCACATTTTCTTGATCCACTCACCCATTGGGTGTGGTGACTAGTGCAGCGGTGAACATGGGTATGCAAGTGTCTTTATCCTGGCTTGTGAGGCTCTGGATGAGATGCCCAAGCTTGTTATTGCTGGACCATAGGGTAGCTCTATGTTTAGGGTTTTTGTTTTTCCTCTTCTGGTCCCAGGGCTAAACTCAGGGCCTGTATGCTGTCTCTAGGCTTTTGTGCTCAAGGCTAGCTTTCTTCTACTTGAGCCACAGCTCCACTTCTGGCTTTTTGTGGTTAATTGGAGATAAAAGTGTTACAGACTTTCCTGCTCAGGTTGGCAGGCTGGCTTTGAATTGTGATCCTCTGATCTTAACCTCCTGAGTAGCTAGGATTACAGGTGGGACTTATCAGGGCCTCTGGCTTTTTTTGTTGTTGTTGTTGGTCGTGGGGCTTGAACTCTGGGCCTGAGCACTGTCTCTCAGCTCTTCAGCTCAAGGTGAGTTCTCTACCATTTGAGCCACAGCGCCACTTCTGGTTTTCTGGTGGTTTATTTATTTATTTATTTTTGGTCTGGTCCTGGGGCCTGAGCTCTGGGCCTGGGCGCTGTCCCTCAGCTCTTCAGTTCAAGGCTAGCGCTCTACCACTTGAGTCAAAGCACCACTTCCGGCTTTTTTCTTGTTTACGTGGTGCTGAGGAATCGAACCCAGGGCCTCATACATGCAAGGCAAAGCGCTCTACCACTGAGCCACCTTCCCAGCCCTCTGGTGGTTTATTGGAGATAAGAGTTTTATGGACTTTCCTGCCTGGGCTGGCTTTGAACCGTGATCCTCAGATCTCAGCCTTGGCGCCTGGTGGCATCTGGCTTTATGTTTTGTTGTTTTTTGTTTGTTTGTTTGCCAGTCCTGGGGCACTGGGCACTGTCCCTGAGCTTCTTTTTACTCAAGGTGAGCACTCTACCACTTGAGCCACAGCACCACTTTCAGCTTTTTCCATTTATGTAGTACTGAGGAATCAAACCCAGGGCTTCATGCATGCTATGCAAGTACTCTACTACTAAGCCACATTCCCAGCCCTTGGCATTTCCTCATGTGTTTAATGTCTATTCTTGTTCTGCTTCTGTGATGTCTCTATTTAGCTCCTTTGCCTATTAAGTTATTGATTTGGGGTGGATGTTCTTTTCCATTCCTGGGCCCTGAACTCAGGGTCTGGGCATTGTCCCTGGGCTTCTTTTGCTCAGGGCTAGCGCTCTGCCACTTGAGCCATAGCACCACTTCTGGCTTTTTGATTATGTTGTACTGGGGAATCAAGCCCAGGGCTTCATGCATGTTAGACAAGCACTCTACCACAAAGCCACATTCCCAGCCGGATTTAGTTTCTTGAGCTCCTTGGATATTTGGGATATTAGGCCCTTGTCTAATGTGTAATTGGTAAAGATCTATTCTGTAGGCTGTCATTTTAGTTTCATAACTGTGTTTTTAACTGTGTTGTGTAGGAGCTTTTTATTTAGTTTGATGTATTCCAAGTTCTCCAATTTGCTGGTCCCCTGGAACTCTACTCAAAGTTCCTGCCTATGCCAATATGTTCTAATGTTTCTTCTTCCTGTAGTTCAAGATTTCAAGTCTGGTGTTGAGGTCTTTGATCCATTTGATTTGGCATTAGTGCAAGGTGACAGGCAAGGATCTATTTTAGTTTTCTGCATGAGGATGTTCAGTTTTCACAGCACCATTTGTTGAAAAGGCTGTCTTTTCCAACAAACGGCTATAAGTATACAGGTTTGTTTCTGGACCTTCCATTCTATTTCATTGGTCTTTAGGCTGCTTTTGTGCCAGTGCTAAGCTATTTTGATTATAATAAATTTTGAGGGCCGGGAGCTGGTGGCTCACGTCTGTAATCCTAGCTACTCAGGAGGCTGAGGTCTGAGAATCATGGTTCAAATCCAGCCCGGGCAGAAAAGTCCATGAAACTCTTATCTCCAATTAACCACCAGAAAACCAGAAGTGGCGCAGTGGCTCAAGCGGTAGAGC
>NW_012279831.1:0-2720 GCF_000151885.1 Dipodomys ordii
AGGTAGAATCTCAATGTTATTTTGATTTACATTTCCTTTATGGCCAGAGATGATGAGCATTTCTTCAGGTGTCTATTTGCAGTTCTTAGTTTTTCTTTGGAGAATTCTCTCTTTAATTCATTAGCTCACTTATTAATGAGGTTGTTGTTCCTTTGAGGATTTGATTTTGGGGATTTAATTTTTTGTGCTCAAAGTATATTTAAATATGAATCTTTTGCCTGATGCATATCTAGTAAAGATCTTCTCCCAATCTGTGGGCTCTCTTTATCTTGCTAGCTATGCCCTTTGCCATGCAAAAGCCCTGCAGCTGGATGAAATCCCATTTATCTGGCCTTTCTTTGGTATGTTATGTTTCTGGATCTTCATATAGGAAGTTTTGACCTGTGCCAAGGATCTCTAGTGTCTCTCCTATCCATTCCTATAATATTTTCAGGGTATCTAGTCTTACATTGAGGTTTGATCCATTTGGAATTGCAGTGCAATATATAAAGATATAACTTCAGTGTTCTGCATGTAATAGAGCAATTCTGCCAGCACCATTTGTTGAAGAGGCTGTCTTTCTTCCATCCTGTATTTTTGGCTCCCTTATCAAAGTTTAGGTGGCTATATCTCTGTGGGTTCATTTCTGGATTTTTGATTCTATTCCATTGTTCCTTGGGTCTGTTCTTGTGCCAATACCTTAACAATCCTGGAGCTGTAATTTTGCTTTCAGAATCAGAATATCCAATCCCCTTGTTTATTAAATAATTTTACTTTATAGAAACAATGAGCTATCCTTACATTCTTCTGTGCTCAAATTATACATCTAATATCTTGATAATATTATATATAGTATAGATTTCTTCCTTCACTTCCTTTCTTATCCCAACCATTGGATTTCTCTATATATTCTGTTTCTCCAGTTATATGTCTCTCAATTTGTTCAGTATAAAAGGAGAAACTCTAGCTCTTTTTTTTGTAGGCTCTGGGGCTGAGCTCAGGTATTCTTTTTTTTTGGGGGGGGGTCCGGTCATGGGGCCTGAACTCTGGGCCTGAGTGCTGTCCCTTAGCTCTTCAGCTCAAGGCTAGCGCTCTACCACTTGAGCCACAGTGCCACTTCTGGCATTTTTAAAATTTTTGCTTATGTGGTGCTGAGGAATCGCACCCAGGGCCTCATGCATGCAAGGCAAGCGCTCTACCACTAAGCCACCTTCCCAGCCCCATGAGCTCATGGTATTCATGTTCAGTTTCCTTGTGGCTGATTTTCTACCACCTGAGCCACACCTTTTGCTGGTTATTGGAGATAGAATCTTGTGGACTTTTCTACTTTAAATTGAGTATCCAGGTATCAGCCTCAGTAGCTAGGATTATAGGATGATCTACTTAATTCAGCCCCTTTTTATATTGCTAATCCTAGGTATATATGTATATTTCTAAGATACTCACAATAAGTTGCCTAATAGTACCAAAGGCAGTAATAAGTTACCTCATGAGTAATAAAATTTTAACTTAATAGTAACTTTTCTCTATATATAATAGGCATAGAGGTATAACCATATATGAATATATATGGTGTGTATATGCATACACACACTGCAAAAGTATCTTTCTTCTTCAATAATAGGTACTCTGCACTTCAGCTTATTGAGAAATTTTGGCAATGAGAACTTTGATAGACCAGATATTCCTATTCATGATCTTCACATCATTTACCTATTCATAAGCCTACAGAGGAACTTCATTCTTTATTGTTTCATGAATGGAAAATAAATACATGTTTTCAAAGATATATATATTAATATATATATATATATATATATATATATATATATATATATGGAAACTCCATCTAGAGAATAATCAAATAATTTGACCTGGTGACTGATGTTCCTAGAACCAGTTTTGAGAAAAGATTTTTTGGGAAACCCTACCACATGTGGGTTTTTTAAAATGAGTTATTTTGAAACATGGATACTGTAAGTGGTGTCACCTTGGTATCTGGGTGGATGATGGGGAATCTATAGGTGAAATTCCACTTTCCCACCCCCAGGTGTTAGAGGTATAAGTTCTAAGAAGTAGGTGGTTGGACTTGGACAATAGGTTCCCGAACTTGCCAGACTTGTACCATAAGCATGCAGAACTCTGAACTCTGGATCTCCCTGTGACCCTGCCTCCTAACCATGACTCTATTTAAGCCCTTGGAACTCTGCTGACATTAAGCCATGCCTGATATCTCCTGATTCTCCCCAGATCACCTTGGTGTCCCTCTTCAACTCTCCATTAGTGTTGATCTAGTTTGTTGAGATTATTTTCTCTCTTTCTTTACTCTACTACCCTCTGGCTCAGCTTCCTAACTGTATTAAGTGCATGGGAAGCTGCAAGTTTGAAGATACCTTGCTTCCCCTTGCAGTCTCTAGAAGCAAATGAGAAGCTTATTTGTTAAAAACATTTCAGATCAAGAAAGGACAATCTTCATCTCAAGTAAATTCTCTATGGTTTGGAAAACTCTTAAAGTGTATTCCTTTTAGAAGCCAAAGAAGGGGAGGAGTTCTTCATTCATATGCAAAATATGTGTAATACTTAACAGCTTTAAATAAGGGAAGGTTAATATAATAATCAGTAAATATTCATCACATAAATTCATTTGTTCTCTCCCTCCCCCTCATCCCCATACACCTTAGGGAAGCATAAAGTTATCCTGACATTTTACCTATCTTTATTGTCACTTTCTATACTAGAAA
>NW_012279832.1:0-1906 GCF_000151885.1 Dipodomys ordii
TTTTTTATTTTTGGTCTGTTGTGGGGCTTGAACTCTGGGCTTGGGCGCTGTCCCTGAGCTCTTCAGCTCAAGGCTAGCACTCTCCCACTTCAGCCACTGTGCCACTTCTGGTTTTTTAGTGGTTTATTGGAGATAAGAGTCTCACGGACTTTCCTGCTCCGGCTGGCTTTGAACCATGATCCTCAGATCTCAGCTTTCTGAGTAGCTAGGATTACAGGCATGAGCCACCAGTGCCCAGTGAAGAGTTTTTAAATAGACAACAAAAAGTGGGAAATTTACTGTTGAGGATGTTATTGTAATATATAAGTGGCCAATTTAGAACAGACCCTTATTTATGGTTAGCTAATATAAGTTGGCTCTATAAGACATTTGGTTTATTTAACAGTTGTTTCTGATCTTTTCCCAGAATAATAAGGTGGCTGGAAAGAATGAGTGTGTTTGAGGGTCTTTCCATTTTACACCAACCCAGTACAGCAGTGACAGTTGGAACAACATGCCCACTACCTACTTTAATAGTGTAACCACAGACACATTTAAGTCATCTGCTACCTCTCTACCTCTATTTCTTCTTCCTGTAAAAGGAGGATGAGTCCTTCAGCAATGTGTTCTATCTGAGAACTAGCCAACTGAAAAGATGAGGGGAACTTGTATATAACAGTGCCTTGGGTAGATAGAGCTGCAAGCCCTCAGGAGCACAGCCACTATTCACTGGAAAAATGACTCTTTACAAATCCCCAGGTATTCCAGAGAGCTATTACACAGTTGCATTGTGTTATTATCTAAATAGTGCCCAAATTAGAGCAGGTGGGTGGGCTGAGGTACAGAAGGATGGATGTATTATAGTAAAAGGAAGGCTACTTTAGAACATTGTCCAAAGCACATATGGTTCACTTTTCAAAGAACATAATATGCAGGCATTTTTTTAAGATATACCTTAGGCCCAGACTCACCAGAAGTAAAGTTATTATTTTTAGAAAAGAAATAATATAGTGGTAAGATTTATAGGCCATTTTAAATTTCCTTTACTTCTTCCATTTTATTAGTTTTTTATCTTGATATTACAGCCTTTGTCTGGATTTCATTTTGTACATGAAACTGGTTTTCATGTAGTGCTCACAGTGATAGCCCATCTTAATATAGATGTCAGGTAGAACAGAAATAGTCACAGCAATTGTGTAGTATTTAGGAGGAACTTTCATCCAATGAATGGTTGGGCATATCCCCTCCCCCATAGTGCTCTATGTACTCAGGATGGTGATACCTTTCTCAAGTGTGAACAGTTGTCTAGGAAAGGCCAGCGTGTGGAACATCTGTTGTGTGAGGAAGTTGACTTGTAATATAGTAAGGTTAAATGTGTTTAGAAGAAATGTGCTGAAGTCACTAATGCCATAAAATTTCCATATGTAGTCAGTGCACGTATGTGGTATATAGCCGCACTGTAAAATCAAAACCAAATGTTTTCAAAGGGAAGCAAAGCAATTACTGAAAGAGGTTTTTCAGGTTGCTATGCATGTGTGTGCCCATTCTGCAAGAACACAAACAAAAAGCTATTATATGGGTAAATTACACCATAGTATGAAAAATAAGTAATGTGGAACCCCTTGCCCTCTATTGATAACATGTTTGTAAGTTCTGTTCATTTGAAAGAAAACAGATTCATTTAAAACAAGTATAATGAATAATCATATAGACCTGAAGCCATTTTCATTTCACAGTTCTGATACTCTATTAGTCTAAAATGTAAAAATACTCTTTTTAAAGTATAAAATAATGAACAGAAAGCCTCAAATATGCTACCATAAAGGATTTCATTGCTTCAAAACCAGTCACTTTCATCATAGTGTGAACATAGTGGAGGAGGAAATGAAAGGAGAAGAGGATTTGATTGGATTTTGGGTTTTTTATT
>NW_012279833.1:0-2740 GCF_000151885.1 Dipodomys ordii
GCCACTTCCGGCTTTTTTCTTTTTGCTTATGTGGTGCTGAGGAATCGAACCCAGGGCCTCATGCATGCAAGGCAAGCGCTCTACCACTGAGCCACTTTCCCAGCCCCAAGTTCTTCCATCTTGTTTGGTCATCCTTAGACCTACATCACAGTCTTGACATACATTTTGTATATTAAAGACAGCAAGAATGGTAAAGAATGTATCAGGTGAAGTGTTCTGAAAAAGAAAAAAGAAAAATAAACTAAAACACTAACACTTTTTAACTAAACTTTTGGAAATTCCTCTATAAAGAGTTTCTAAAAAATATTATGTCTTTAATAATAGCTTGCTGAGAGATTTAAAAAAATTTTTTTATGAATGGGCACTGGGTTTTGTCAAATGCTTTCCTATTGATATGATGATATCTTTTTTCTGTAATCTATTGATATTTGTTATAGTGAGTGGTTTTCAAATGCTAAAACAGCCTTGTATACCTGGAATAAATCCTACTTAGTTTTGTTCTGTAATTTTTTTTGTACATTGTTTGGTATTTTGTTGCATATTTTCCACCTCTCATTCATGAGAAATACTGACCTTTATTTTTCTTGTAATGTCTTTGGTTTGATACTGGGGTAATGCTGGCCTCATACAATGAGTTAATAAGCATTTCTTTGCTTCTGTTTTCTGGAAGAGATTATAAAGAATTGATATGATTTCCTACTTAAATGTTTGGTAAAATTCACCAGTGAACCTATATTCTTCTGGTGTTTTCTGTTTTGAATTATTGATTTAACTTTTCTTCTGTATTGGTACCAGAGCTTGAAGGCAATGGTACATTCTCTCACTCAGCTTGATTGCTCATGGTTAGTACTCTCCACTTAAGCCACACTTCTGGTGCTGGCTGTTTTGGAGATGGAGTCTCAAGGACTTCCCTGCCCAGGCTGGCTTCAAATTGCAGTCCTCAGATTTCAGACTCCTGAGTAGCTAGGTTTATAGGCACTAGCTACCAGTACTTGGCTTGTAACTAATTTTTTGTGTTGTTACATTTCCTAGATACTGTCCCATCTAAAATAGTTCAGAATCACCTTTTGAATACTTAGTGTCAATAAATTTTCAATACCTTTATAAATTATAAGTCAATAATTCATTAAATTAATTGTTGGCCAATTGCTGTCAGAACCACAATACCACTTCCGGTTGTCTACTGGTTAATTGGAAATAAGAATCTCATGGACTTTCCTGCCTGGGCCTGCTTTGAACCATGATCTTTATTTTTTGTTTGTTTGTTTGTTTTTTGGTTTTTTTTTTTTTTTGGGTCCGGTCATGGGGCCTGAACTCTGGGCCTGGGCACTGTCCCTCAGCTCTTCGCTCAAGGCTAGCACTCTACCACTTGAGCCACAGTGCCACTTCCGGCTTTTTTCTTATGTGGTGCTGAGGGATCGAACCCAGGGCCTCGAGCATGCAAAGCAAGTATTCTACCACTGAGCCACCTTCCCAGCCCTGAACCATGATCTTTAGATCTCAGCCTCTTGAGTAGCTAGGACACACGTGAACCACCATCACCTGCCTTGCCTCTTCATTTTTGGAGGTCTCAGCTTCATGAGTAGCTAGAATTATAGGCATGCACCATTGACACCCTTAAATAGGTGTGGGCCTATTCATACTATCTATTTTTACTTGTGTAGTTTTGGAAGATTGTGTCATTAAAGGAATTGATAGCTTTTGTGTAGATAGCTTTTGTGTAGATTTGTGGGTATAGAGTTGCTTATAGTATTTCTTCGTTATCTTTTTAATGTTTATTGAATCAGTGATAGTTCCTTTCATTTTTTTAATTGTGAAAATACTGTACAGAGGGGTTACAATTACATGGGCAAGATAATGAGTATATTTCTTATCAAGCATTGTAGCCTTCTCCTTTGTTTCCCCTTCCCATCCATTCCCATCCTCCCCCATCCCCCCACTTAACCCTCTCCCCCCACCAGAGTTGTAAAGTTCATCATTTTTATTAGTAGTGTAGCTTTGCTTGTTTTCCTTAATCTAGGTGGTGGTTAATCAATTTTAACCACCAGCAAGAGAACCAGAACAACTACTTTTATAATAGATACTTTCCAATATATAAAGTACTTTACTATTTTATTTGATCCCAATACTAAGTGAGAAAATTGTTACTGCATTTCTTCTCTGATGCAAAAATTTGTATAATGATGCATTTAAAATAAGAATGCATTTTGTAATTGTGTTAATATATAATTGGCAGGTTTTACTTTTTCTTTTTCTTTTCTTTGTATTGGTCTTGGGGCTTGAAATCAGGGCCTGGGCATTGTCTGAGCTGTTTTGCTCAAAGCTAGTGCTCTACTTCTTGAGCCACAGAAGTTCCACTTCCAGTTTTTGGGTGCTTAATTGGTGGTAAGAGTCTCATGGACTTTCCTGCCCTGGCTGCCTTAGAACCATGATCCCCAGATCTCAGACTTCTGAATAGCTAAGATTACAGACTTAAGCAGGTGCCTGGTGGCAGTTTTTTTTTTTCCTAGTGACATATAAGGCAGTGTTTTATTTAACCTTAGAGTCAATGAAGTACTATATAAATATTGTTGTTGGGCTGGGAAGGTGGCTCAGTGGTAGAGCGCTCGTCTTGCATGCTTGAGGCCCTGGGTTTGATTCTTCAGCACCACATAAGCAAAAAGAAAAAAGCCAGAAGTGGCACTGTGGCTCAAGTGGTAGAGCGCTAGCCTTGAGCTGAAGAGCTGAGGGACAGTGCCCA